>NC_053424.1:69533521-69630290 GCF_007990345.1 Gossypium hirsutum
ATACTAACATACATATGCATGTGTCATTGGATTGTAAATATTTAGCAAGCGGTTAAACTAGTTATTTATGATTAGCTCAAGGAGTTAAAGGAGGAGAATCGAGCAAAGGCAAAGAAAAGATCATCGAGTAGCCGAGTTGGAACATCTTACCAACACAAGTAAGTCATTAAGCATATCTTTGGTATTGATTTAAAGGATCGTAATACCTATACCATTGTGTTTAATGAGATGAAATGTATACAAATGTATATGTAAGTAGAGATGAAATTTGTCGAATGTAAAAAGGAAGTGAAGCCTATTGAGTGGCTGGTTTTCGGCACTAAGTGTGCGGGCAATAAGTGTTCACGGTCATGAGATTGGCACTAAGTGTGCGGGTTTAAATGTACAGCACTAAGTGTGCGAGTTTAAAGTACATGGCACTAAGTGTGCGTGTTGATTATTAAGCACTATGTGTGCGAACCCAATATATATTTTCTATAAATTATTTACATTAAGGGTGCGACCTTACCGAGTCGATTTGGACAGCGAAAAGTAAGTGTGCGAACTTGAAATGCATGGCACTAAGTGTGTGAGTTTAAAGTGCATGGCACTAAGTTGCACGGTTGATTATTAAGCACTATGTGTGCGAACCCAATATATTTTCTATAAATTATTTACATGAAGGTGCGACTTTACCGAGTCAATTTTGGACAGCGGAAAAGGTAAGTACCTTGAGTTCATGGCTAATAGCGCTATGTTATATTTGGAGTTGAGCTTGGTAAGTTTTGAACCTATGTGACGATTATAGTTGAAGTCACGTACATAAGGTTCATTGTGGAATAGGTGAAAGTTCGTTAATTGTATGATTATAACGAAAATAAAATGATGTATGAAAGGCCAATGTAGGACTTGGTATGAGATTGAACCATAGGTTTAAGGAACTATGGTATAGTTTGGTATGGATGGAGTACTTAACCTCATTTCATTGTTTCCTGTTGTGATAATTTATTAATGGATGGTTGTGGAATGCTTATGGCTTACTGAGTTATATACTCATTCGGTGTTTGCTTGTCACCTATTCTAGGTTTCTTGACTCGTCTCTTTTTGCGTGATCGTGCCGTCGTCGAAGTCATCACACCGGCTAGCAAGTTTTGGTATTTCTTCTTAGTCGGCTTAGGAGAACATTCCGCATGTATAGGCTATTATGTTGTGTTGAACTTTGGTATGTAAACTTTTAGCCATGCGAAAATGGCATAAATGTTCGGTTGGGTTTGGTTTCATAACGTTAGGTCGTAAATCTTGATAATTCGACCTTTTTATGCCATATGTCATGGTTGATTATTTGGTGTTAAAATTCATGATATGGCAATAGTGTAGTAGGGGGATGTTTGACAATGATTAGCCTTTGGCATGGCTAGTCATGATCATAATTTGTGATATGTATGACGAATTACTAGTTAGATCAAGGAGAAATCACGAAATGGGCATAGTTGCTTTCGTAACAGATGCTGGCAGCAGCAGTGACGTGAGATTAAAAATCACTAAAAATAGTAGGAGTGGAATTAATTGATGAATAAATTATGTATTCGAAGCTCGATGAGTCTATTTTCATATAAAAGCAACGAAAGATCATATGGACAGTATGTTAAGAGATATTCAGGTTCTCGTGAGACAGGGCCAGAACGGTTTCTGGATTCCCTGTTCCGACTTTGGAAATTCATTATAAATTAACCAGAGACAATTAGGAGTCATACCATATATGGATAGATTCCCCTCTGAGTCTAGTTACTATAGAAACAAACGGCATCAGTATTGAAGCTCTTTGCAGGGAGATATCCAGGTCGTAATGCGCAAAGGTCAGTGTAGTCGATCCCTGTAACATGGGAGACTTTGACTAATAAACTGTACTAATTGGTCCGACCAAAAATTCTAGAAAAAAATATGTAGATGGTTATATGAGTCTAGTTTCAGGGAAAAATCACGAAACTTTTTTTGAGTGTGAACTCAAGATATGATTTTAAAGCGACTAGTACGCATATTGGCAGTGTCTGAGAAATATTTTTATAAGGGTTAAAGTCTGTTAACATCTCGTGTTCGACTCCGGTGTCGGTCTCGGTTGGGTGTTACATTTGATTGGTATCAGAGCTATGGTTTAGTCGTTCTAGACTACCATAGCACAATGAGTCTAGCTATACATGCGAATGTTAATGTTTAACTGTGTGATGACTTCTGACGGTTAAATTTATGTTTTGATTAGTAAATGGTTCCCGGTGTAGAGAGAACCTTGGCGGATGACATTGAAAGTGTAGCGGCTGCTCCTGCACAAGGGACACCGCCTGTTGAACCTCAGTCATCTGCGAATAATCAAGGTGAGGGGCTAAACAAGCCTTCTTTACCATGATGAATGAGTGGGTCGCGCATTATGCCCGAACCAATCCGGCTGTCCAACAATTCCCGAATTTGAATAATCCACCCCCGGAGCCAGTAATGCCATCAGTTACTGATCCTGTGAGGCTGAGTAAGCCACCTGTAGACTGATTAGGAAGCGCGGGGCTGAGGAGTTCAGGGCCATAGTTACTGATGATGCTGAAAGGGCCGAGTTCTGGCTTGATAACACCATTCGGGTGTTTGATGAACTGTCATGCACACCCGATGAATGTCTAAAGTGTGCTATATCCTTGTTGCGGGACTCAGCCTACTATTGGTGGAGGACCCTGATTTCCATAGTCCCAAACGAACGAGTAACTTGGGACTTCTTTCAGACGGAATTTCGAAAGAAATATATTAGTCAACGGTTCATTGATCAAAAGTGTAAGGAATTCTTGGAACTCAAGCAAGGTCGTATGACAGTATCTGAATACGAACATGAATTCGTAAGACTCAGTAGGTATGCCCGGGAGTGTGTAGCTGATGAGGTTGCTATGTGCAAAAGATTCGAAGAAGGATTGAATGAAGATTTAAAGCTACTAATGGGTATTTTGGAAATAAAAGAATTCGTAACACTAGTCGAACGAGCCTGCAAGGCGGAAGAACTTGGAAAGGAGAAGAAGAAGGCTGAATTTGAAGCTAGAGACTATCGTAAAAGATCGACGGGTAAAGCTCCGTTCTCAGCCGTAAAGAAGTTCAGGGAGGACACTAATAAGTCGAGGACGACAGCGGGAATTTCCATCAGAGCAAGACCATCGACGGACTCCCGAGCTACTTCGGTAGCTAGTGTGGGCAATAATCGTCTAGAGAAACCTGAATGTCCCCAATGTGGAAGACGACACATAGGTGAATATTGGGGTAAGTCTATTAACAGGGCTTGTTACGGATGCGGTTCGAAGGACCACTTCATTAGAGATTGCACGGAGCTTGATGAGAAGAATAAGATTCAAGGTGCAAGACCTAGTGGAGTGACAACTAGAGCTAGACCACCGAGAATTTTAGGAGGTAGGGGTGGTAGTCAGAGAGAGACCTCTGATACGGCTGTTCGAGCCGAGAACCGTACTCCTGCTAGAGCATATGCCATTCGCGCACGAGAGGAGGCATCCTCCCCTGACGTCATCACTGGTACCTTCACTCTCTTTGATACTAATGTGATTGCATTGATTGACCCTGGCTCTACTCATTCATATGTATGTGAAACCTTAGCATCCAGTAAGACTCTACCTGTTGAGTCTACTGAGTTCGTAATTCGAGTGTCAAACCCTTTGGGTCAATGCGTACTTGTTGATAAAGTGTGTAAGAGATGCCCTCTAAAAATCCGAGAATCCTGTCTTCCGGCCGATTTGATGCTTTTGCCGTTTGACGAATTTGACGTTATTCTTGGTTTGGATTGGTTGACCGCACATGATGCAGTTGTGAATTGCAAAAGCAAGACTATTGATTTGAGGTGCGCAAATAACGAGATAATTCGAATTGAGTCTACGGACTTAAGGGGGTTGCCAGCTGTAATATCAGCAATGTTGGCCCAGAAATATGTAAGAAAAGGGTGCGAAGCATACCTTGCGTATGTACTTGATGACAAAGAGTTAGAAAAGAAACCCAAATTTGTGCTGGTGGTTTGTGAATACCCGGATGTTTTTCCTGAAGAATTACCGGGTTTACCACCTGTTCGGGAGGTAGAGTTTGGTATTGAGCTTGTACCTGGGACTACGCCGATTTCGATAGCTCCGTATCATATGGAACCAACCGAGTTAAAAGAGTTAAAATCTCCGTTGCAAGAATTGACGGATAGAGGTTTTGCTCGACCAAGTTTCTCACCTTGGGGTGCACCAGTATTGTTCGTGAAAAAGAAGGACGGAACCATGAGGTTGTGCATTGACTATCCTCAACTGAATAAAGTGACGATAAAGAACAAATATCTGTTGCCGCGCATCGATGATTTGTTCGACCAACTGAAGGGAGCCTCAGTGTTCTCAAAAATAGATTTGAGATCGGGCTATTATCAGTTGCGAATTCGAGATTCGGACATACCCAAAACTGCTTTCAGAACGAGGTACGGTCACTACGAGTTCTTAGTGATGCCGTTTGGGCTCACTAATGCCCCTGCGGTATTTATGGATTTGATGAATCGGATCTTCAGACCATATTTGGATCGGTTCGTAGTTGTGTTCATTGATGACATCTTGGTCTATTCAAGAGATGAGATCGAACATGCTGAACACTTGAGATTAGTGTTGCAAGTTTTGCGGGATAAGAAGTTATATGCTAAGTTCAGTAAGTGTGAGTTCTGGTTAAGAGAGGTTAGCTTCTTGGGTCATGTGGTATCCGCATCGGGTATTCGAGTTGACCCGAACAAAATCTCAGCCATACTTAACTGGAAACCTCCGAGAAATATTACTGAGGTTCGGAGCTTTTTGGGACTCGCCGATTATTACCGACGATTTGTCAAAGGTTTCTCGATGATAGCCACACCAATGACGAAGCTACTTCAAAAGGATGCTAAGTTCGAATGGACGGAGAAATGTCAGAAAGGCTTCGATCAACTGAAAACTCATTTAACTGAAGCTCCAATTTTAGTGCAACCCGAATCAGGCAAAGAGTTTGTCATTTATAGTGACGCATCCCTACTCGGGTTGGGTTGCGTATTGATGCAAGAAGGCCGAGTTGTGGCCTATGCGTCGAGACAATTGAAGCCACACGAGAGAAATTATCCAACCCATGATCTCGAACTAGCCGCCATCGTATTCGCTTTGAAAATATGGCGACATTACTTGTTTGGCGAAAAGTGCCATGTATTTTCGGATCACAAAAGTCTCAAATATTTGATGACTCAAAGAGACTTAAATCTGCGACAAAGACGTTGGCTTGAGTTGTTGAAAGATTACGAGCTTGTCATTGATTACCACCCGGGAAAGGCTAATGTGGTTGCGGACGCTTAAGCCGGAAATCACTGTATGCTTTACGAGCGATGAATGTGCACTTGTCTGTTCTACCCGACAATGTGTTAGTAGCTGAATTAAAGGCCAAACCATCATTGATTCATCAAATTCGTGAAGCTCAAAAAGTCGACGATGAATTGGTTGCAAAACGGGCTGAATGTATTCCGAATATGGAATCCGAATTTCAAATTGATGATGACGATTGTTTGAGGTTCAGAAGTCGGTTGTGTGTTCCAAGAAATTCAGAACTCATTTCGATGATTCTGAACGAAGCTCATTGTAGCCGAATGTCAATTCACCCGGGGAGTACGAAAATGTACAACGATTTGAAACGACGGTTTTGGTGGCATGGTATGAAACGGGACATCTCCGACTTTGTTTCGAGATGTTTAATATGTCAACAAGTGAAAGCGGAACATCAAGTGCCTTCAGGATTACTTCAGCCGATCATGATACCCGAGTGGAAATGGGATCGAGTCACAATGGACTTTGTGTCCGGACTACCATTGTCAACAAGTAAGAAGGATGCGATTTGGGTTGTTGTTGATAGACTGACTAAGTCGGCTCACTTTATCCCCGTGCGTACGGATTTTTCATTGGATAAACTAGCCGAATTGTATGTTTCTCAGATTGTGAGATTACATGGAGTACCTATTTCTATCGTGTCGGATAGAGATCCAAGATTCACCTCGCGATTTTGGAAGAAATTGCAAGAAGCTTTGGGTACCAAGCTGCATTTTAGCACCGCTTTTCATCCCCAAACCGATGATCAATCCGAGCGGATAATTCAGATACTCGAGGATATGCTGAGATGCTGCATCCTTGAGTTTAGTGGTTCATGGGAACGGTATGTACCTTTGATTGAATTCGCTTACAACAATAGTTTTCAATCAAGTATTAAGATGGCACCTTACGAGGCTTTGTACGGTTGTAAATGCCGTACACCATTGTTTTGGACCGAGCTCGGTGAAAGTAAAATTTTCGGAGTTGATTTGATTAAAGATGCCGAACAGAAAGTAAAGGTAATCCGTGAAAGTCTGAAGGCAGCCACAGATCGTCAGAAATCGTATGCGGACTTGAAACGAAAGGACATTGAATATCAGGTGGGAGATAAAGTGTTCCTTAAAGTTTCGCCTTGGAAAAAGGTACTCAGGTTTGGCCGTAAGGGCAAGTTGAGCCCGAGATTCATTGGGCCGTACGAAATCTCCGAACGAGTTGGTCCGGTTGCGTATAGATTGATTTTGCCCCCTGAGCTTGAAAAGATTCACGACGTCTTTCATGTTTCGATGCTTCGACGCTATCGATCTGATCCATCGCATATAATTAGCCCATCAGAGGTTGAAATTCAAGCCGATATGAGTTATGAAGAAGAACCGATACGTATCCTAGCTCGTGAAGTGAAGGAATTGCGAAACAAAAGGGTTCCGTTAGTGAAGGTGTTATGGCTCAAACATGGGATCGAGGAAGCTACTTGGGAAACCGAGAGCTCGATGAAAGAACGATACCCAAACCTATTTACCGGTAAGATTTTTGGGGACGAAAATTTCTTAAGTGGGGGAGAGTTGTAACAGCACAAAATTGACCCTAGTCGGGAAGTGGTTTCGGGACCACAAAACCGAGCCATAAAAATAATTAATTTCCATATTCTATGCTTATTATGTGTGTACATGAGTATGTGGAAGTTTCATTCTCCAATTTTGCCAATTGCATGAGAAATTATTAAATAGGGATCGATATGAGACATGGTGAAAATATGATAGGCTAATTTAAAATGGTCTATTAATGCATGTTGTGAAAATGATGGGTTTGCATGTCAAATTACCCAAAATTTGAGCTAGTGGTTGGCCATGCTATGGGTGGAAACATGTTGGGAACATGTTGGCCTAGTGAGGTATGTAGGAAAAAAATAAAATAAGGAGTATGGGTAATAAAGAAAGGAAAAACAAAAAAATGAGTGGTTGTTTCCCCCCCATTGCCGTGAGCTAAAGAAAGGAAAAGAAAAACTTGTTCATCCTTTTTCATCCTCTTTTGACCGAAAATTCTAAGGGAGGAGGAAGGAGTTCTTGCTTCATGTTTGGTTTGGAAGAGAATTAGGAGGAAGTTTGGCCATGCATGTAACAGATTGAGGTATGTTTGATATTACTCTTTGAGATTCATGTATATTTTAAGTTGTAAGTTTGAAATCTACCTAGCCATGGTTCAAACTTTGTTAAATGATGGAGATGATATTCGGCCATGCATGTTACATTCTTGGTTGGTATTTTGATGTTTGATGTTGTGGTGATGAGGCATGAAGATGAGTTAAGATTCGGCCTAGGTGGAGTTTGTGTTAATGCCATTGCATGCTAAATATGAAGCTTGTTAATGATGCATGTGATGGTGGATTGATGATTCTTGAATCTCTTTTTTTTAGCATTTTTGAGTGAGCACATATGTGCATTGGTTGCTAGATGGGGAAGAATCGGCTAGCAAGTTGTGTGCTAAGGCCGAATATAATTTTTGTAGGTTAATGAGTAATGCATGTGCTAAATTGATGGAAAGGGAGAGGATGCTTTACTAGTGTATAAATGATATAAATATTTTAGAAATTATTTTTGCTTAGGTGTATGTATGATTAGGTATATTCGGCCATATGAGTAAATATATAGATGATGTTAAATTTGATTATGTATAATGGGCCATATAGGGTACACATTGTGATATTAACTTTGATTCTCCATAATTGATCAAGTGGGTGATTAGTAAGGGTGATTGCCGAATATACTAACATACATATGCATGTGTCATTGGATTGTAAATATTTAGCAAGGCGGTTAAACTAGTTGATTTATTGATTAAGCTCAAGGAGTTAAAGGAGGAGAATCGAGCAAAGGCAAAGAAAAGATCATCGAGTAGCCGAGTTGGAACCATCTTACCCAACACAAGTAAGTCATTAAGCATATCTTTGGTATTGATTTAAAGGATCGTAATACCTATACCATTGTGTTTAATGAGATGAAATGTATACAAATGTATATGTAAGTAGAGATGAAATTTGTCGAATGTAAAAAATGAAGTGAATCCTATTGAGTGGCTGGTTTTCGGCACTAAGTGTGCGGGCAATAAGTGTTCACGGTCATGAGATTGGCACTAAGTGTGCGGGTTTAAATTGTACAGCACTAAGTGTGCGAGTTTAAAGTACATGGCACTAAGTGTGCGTGGTTGATTATTAAGCACTATGTGTGCGAACCCAATATATATTTTCTATAAATTATTTACATTAAGTGTGCGACCTTACCGAGTCGATTTTGGACAGCGGAAAAGGTAAGTGTGCGAACTTGAAATGCATGGCACTAAGTGTGTGAGTTTAAAGTGCATGGCACTAAGTGTGCGCGGTTGATTATTAAGCACTATGTGTGCGAACCCAATATATATTTTCTATAAATTATTTACATGAAGGGTGCGACTTTACCGAGTCAATTTTGGACAGCGGAAAAGGTAAGTACCTTGAGTTCATGGCTAATAGGCGCTATGTTTATATTTGGAGTTGAGCTTGGTAAGTTTTGAACCTATGTGACGATTATAGTTGAAGTCACGTACATAAGGTTCATTGTGGAATAGGTGAAAGTTCGTTTAATTGTATGATTATAACGAAAATAAAATGATGTATGAAAGGCCAATGTAGGACTTGGTATGAGATTGAACCATAGGGTTTAAGGAACTATGGTATAGTTTGGTATGGATGGAGTACTTAACCTCATTTCATTGTTTCCTGTTGTGATAATTTTATTAATGGATGGTTGTGGAATGCTTATGGCTTACTGAGTTATATACTCATTCGGTGTTTGCTTGTCACCTATTCTAGGTTTCTTGGACTCGTCTCTTTTTGCGTGATCGTGCCGTCGTCGAAGTCATCACACCGGCTAGCAAGTTTTGGTATTTCCTTCTTAGTCGGCTTAGGAGAACATTCCGGCATGTATAGGCTATTATGTTGTGTTTGAACTTTGGTATGTAAACTTTTAGCCATGCGAAAATGGCATAAATGTTCGGTTGGGTTTGGTTTCATAACGTTAGGTCGTAAATCTTGATAATTCGACCTTTTTATGCCATATGTCATGGTTGATTATTTTGGTGTTAAAATTCATGATATGGCAATAGTGTAGTAGGGGGATGTTTGACAATGATTAGCCTTTGGCATGGCTAGTCATGATCATAATTTGTGATATGTATGACGAATTACTAGTTAGATCAAGGAGAAATCACGAAATGGGCATAGTTGCTTTCGTAACAGATGCTGGCAGCAGCAGTGACGTGAGATTGAAAAATCACTAAAAATAGTAGGAGTGGAATTAATTGATGAATAAATTATGTATTCGAAGCTCGATGAGTCTATTTTCATATAGAAGCAACGAAAAGATCATATGGACAGTATGTTATGAGATATTTAGGTTCTCGTGAGACAGGGCCAGAACGGTTTCTGGATTCCCTGTTCCGACTTTTGAAATTCATTATAAATTAACCAGAGACAATTAGGAGTCATACCATATATGGATAGATTCCCCTCTGAGTCTAGTTTCTATAGAAACAAACGGCATCAGTATTGAAGCTCTGTGCAGGGAGATATCCAGGTCGTAATGCGCAAAGGTCAGTGTAGTCGATCCCTGTAATATGGGAGATTTTGACTAATAAACTGTACTAATTGGCACGGCCAAAAATTCTAGAAAAAAATATGTAGATGGGAATATGAGTCTAGTTTTTGGGAAAAATCACAAAACTGATTTTCGAGTTGTGAAACTCAAGATATGATTTTTAAAGCGACTAGTACGCATATTGGCAGTGTCTGAGAAATATTTTTATAAAGGGTTTAAAGTCTGTTAACATCTCGTGTTCGACTCCGGTGTCGGTCTCGGGTTCGGGGTGTTACTTTTGATTGGTATCAGAGCTATGGTTTAGTCGGTTCTAGGACTACCATAGCACGTATGAGTCTAGCTATATATGCCGAATGTTAATGTTTGACTGTGTGATGACTTCTGACGGTTAAAATTTATGTTTTGATTAGTAAATGGATCCCGGTGTATAAAGAACCTTGGCGGATGACATTGAAAGTGTAGCGGCTGCTCCTGCACAAGGGACACCGCCTGTTGAACCTCAGTCATCTGCGAATAATCAAGGTGAGGGGGCTAAACAAGCCTTCTTTACCATGATGAATGAGTGGGTCGCGCAGTATGCCCGAACCAATCCGGCTGTCCAACAATTCCCGAATTTGAATAATCCACCCCCGGAGCCAGTAATGCCATCAGTTACTGATCCTGTGAGGCTGAGTAAGCCACCTGTAGACTTGATTAGGAAGCGCGGGGCTGAGGAGTTCAGGGCCATAGTTACTGATGATGCTGAAAGGGCCGAGTTCTGGCTTGATAACACCATTCGGGTGTTTGATGAACTGTCATGCACACCCGATGAATGTCTAAAGTGTGCTATATCCTTGTTGCGGGACTCAGCCTACTATTGGTGGAGGACCCTGATTTCCATAGTCCCAAACGAACGAGTAACTTGGGACTTCTTTCAGACGGAATTTCGAAAGAAATATATTAGTCAACGGTTCATTGATCAAAAGCGTAAGGAATTCTTGGAACTCAAGCAAGGCCGTATGACAGTATCTGAATACGAACATGAATTCGTAAGACTCAGTAGGTATGCCCGGGAGTGTGTAGCTGATGAGGTTGCTATGTGCAAAAGATTCGAAGAAGGATTGAATGAAGATTTAAAGCTACTAATGGGTATTTTGGAAATAAAAGAATTCGTAACACTAGTCGAACGAGCCTGCAAGGCGGAAGAACTTGGAAAGGAGAAGAAGAAGGCTGAATTTGAAGCTAGAGACTATCGTAAAAGATCGACGGGTAAAGCTCCGTTCTCAGCCGTAAAGAAGTTCAGGGAGGACACTAATAAGTCGAGGACGACTGCGGGAATTTCCATCAGAGCAAGACCATCGACGGACTCCCGAGCTACTTCGGTAGCTAGTGTGGGCAATAATCGTCTAGAGAAACCTGAATGTCCCCAATGTGGAAGACGACACATAGGTGAATGTTGGGGTAAGCCTATTAACAGGGCTTGTTACGGATGCGGTTCGAAGGACCACTTCATTAGAGATTGCACGGAGCTTGATGAGAAGAATAAGATTCAAGGTGCAAGACCTAGTGGAGTGACAACTAGAGCTAGACCACCGAGAATTTTAGGAGGTAGGGGTGGTAGTTAGAGAGGGACCTCTGATACGGCTGTTCGAGCCGAGAACCGTACTCCTGCTAGAGCATATGCCATTCGCGCACGAGAGGAGGCATCCTCCCCTGACGTCATCACTGGTACCTTCACTCTCTTTGATACTAATGTGATTGCATTGATTGACCCTGGCTCTACTCATTCATATGTATGTGAAACCTTAGCATCCAGTAAGACTCTACCTGTTGAGTCTACTGAGTTCGTAATTCGAGTGTCAAACCCTTTGGGTCAATGCGTACTTGTTGATAAAGTGTGTAAGAGATGCCCTCTAAAAATCTGAGAATCCTGTGTTCCGGCCGATTTGATGCTTTTGCCGTTTGACGAATTTGACGTTAGTCTTGGTTTGGATTGGTTGACCGCGCATGATGCGGTTGTGAATTGCAAAAGCAAGACTATTGATTTGAGGTGCGCAAATAACGAGATAATTCGAATTGAGTCTACGGACTTAAGGGGGTTGCCAGCTGTAATATCAGCAATGTTGGCCCAGAAATATGTAAGAAAAGGGTGCGAAGCATACCTTGCGTATGTACTTGATGACAAAGAGTTAGAAAAGAAACCCGAATTTGTGCCGGTGGTTTGTGAATACCCGGATGTTTTTCCTGAAGAATTACCGGGTTTACCACCTGTTCGGGAGGTAGAGTTTGGTATTGAGCTTGTACCTGGGACTACGCCGATTTCGATAGCTCCGTATCGTACGGCACCAACCGAGTTAAAAGAGTTAAAATCTCAGTTGCAAGAATTGAAGGATAGAGGTTTTGCTCGACCAAGTTTCTCACCTTGGGGTGCACCAGTATTGTTCGTGAAAAAGAAGGACGGAACCATGAGGTTGTGCATTGACTATCGTCAACTGAATAAAGTGACGATAAAGAACAAATATCCGTTGCCGCGCATCGATGATTTGTTCGACCAACTGAAGGGAGCCTCAGTGTTCTCAAAAATAGATTTGAGATCGGGCTATTATCAGTTGCGAATTCGAGATTCGGACATACCCAAAACTGCTTTCAGAACGAGGTACGGTCACTACGAGTTCTTAGTGATGCCGTTTGGGCTCACTAATGCCCCTGCGGTATTTATGGATTTGATGAATCGGATCTTCAGACCATATTTGGATCGGTTCGTAGTTGTGTTCATTGATGACATCTTGGTCTATTCAAGAGATGAGATCGAACATGCTGAACACTTGAGATTAGTGTTGCAAGTTTTGCGGGATAAGAAGTTATATGCTAAGTTCAGTAAGTGTGAGTTCTGGTTAAGAGAGGTTAGCTTCTTGGGTCATGTGGTATCCACATCGGGTATTCGAGTTGACCCGAACAAAATCTCAGCCATACTTAACTGGAAACCTCCGAGAAATATTACTGAGGTTCGGAGCTTTTTGGGACTCACCGATTATTACCGACGATTTGTCAAAGGTTTCTCGATGATAGCCACACCAATGACGAAGCTACTTCAAAAGGATGCTAAGTTCGAATGGACGGAGAAATGTCAGAAAGGCTTCGATCAACTGAAAACTCATTTGACTGAAGCTCCAATTTTAGTGCAACCCGAATCAGGCAAAGAGTTTGTCATTTATAGTGATGCATCCCTACTCAGGTTGGGTTGCGTATTGATGCAAGAAGGCCGAGTTGTCGCCTATGTGTCGAGACAATTGAAGCCACACGAGAGAAATTATCCAACCCATGATCTCGAACTAGCCGCCATCGTATTCGCTTTGAAAATATGGCGACATTACTTGTTCGGCGAAAAGTGCCATGTATTTTCGAATCACAAAAGTCTCAAATATTTGATGACTCAAAGAGACTTAAATCTGCGACAAAGACGTTGGCTTGAGTTGTTGAAAGATTACGAGCTTGTCATTGATTACCACCCGGGAAAGGCTAATGTGGTTGCGGACGCCTTAAGCCGGAAATCGCTGTTTGCTTTACGAGCGATGAATGTGCACCTCTACTCTAAAACTTGGACCTGATCTGGATCCTAGGGACAATCCTTAACCCCATGCTCCATAGATCCGCATCAGAAACAAGCACCAGAACATTTTCGACACTCACCCATATGCATCTTCCCACAATTCCTACAACCCTGCGGTCTAACAGCATTCATCGGTACTGCTCGAACTGGCTCCATTACCCTTGCTCTCTTAACATTCCTATTCATACCACCTGAAAGTCATGAATCTCTCCTAAAATGGTTCTGATCTTTCTCACGATTTTGTATTTCTGTATGCTTCACTTCCTCAGCTATCTTAGCTTTCTCCACTAAAGCAGTGAAGTTACGCTCCCTCTGCGGAGCAATCAGCACCCTAAGTTCATCTCTCAGACCATCCTCGAAGCGTACGCTACACTCATACTCTGTAGCGACAATCCCAGAAGCATACCAGCTCAGTCTCAGAAACTCAGACTCATACTCAGCCACTGACTTACTCCCTTGGACCAGGTTCAGAAATTCTTTCCGGCGAGCGTCCACGTAACTAGCCCCAACATACTTTCCTTTGAAGGCTGTCTTAAATAGCTCCCAAGTCACACTGTCAGCAGGAGTTCCATCTCTCACCGTGAGCCACCACTGATAAGCCTCATCCCTGAGTAATGATATGGCTCCCTTTAGCTTTTGCTCCACAGAGCAGTCCAGATCATCCATAATATGCTCTGTGGCTTCTAACCAATACTTAGCCACATTCAGAGCTACACCAAATATATCCCTAAATATCTCTGCTCTATTTGCCCGGAGCCGCTCAGAAATAGACCCCCAAATTCTGTTTCCCGTACTTGCCCCAGCAACCCTTTCCAAAACTCAGAGCATTGCCTGGGATAGAGCATCGTCCCCGGCACCTCGATCATGAGGCTCTACCTCCGTTCCCGGTGGTACCGGTGCATCTGCTGCCAGCACATATCCTAAAGATGAAGATTCAGCCTGAGCATTACCTCGGCCACGTCCACGGCCTCTTCCACGAACTGCTCGTGTACTCATTTCATATTATCTGATTAAGAATTTTATGAATCAGTTTAATATTTCAGTGTTTATTACAGATATCTTATGAATAATAGTAATTCAGAGTTTGAGTTTGTTTCTTTTTGCGGTAGCCTAGCTACAATCTCAGTCTACTTATCAGAGTTTCTATAGTTCCAATGTTACCCTAACTAAAGTACCATGATAAGGTTTTGTACAAGCATCTAACAGATATTTCAGAAACAATCAGAAAGGCTTAGAAAACTTACAGACTTGGGCCGGAGATTCGGTGTGCCACCTTTTAAAAAACCTAATTTTAGAAAACCGATTTTAATCTTTAAAATCATCTATTTGTAAAGAGAAAATATTGGAAACATTCTCGAAAACAATTTATAATCAAGTTCCAAAAAAAATAATTTTCGAAAACCTTTATTCAGTGTTTCTTTACAAACTCCCATTTTTAGACCCGTTCCATAGCCGAGTTGTTGCAACCTGGCTCTGATATTACTAAATGTAACACCCCAAACCCAGCCCAGACGTTATGGCCAGATCTGACGTGTCACATGGACTTATGACTTAATATGCATTCGTTGGTTTAAGTGATTGGGGTGGTCTTTGTAAAAACAGCGGTTGAATGAAAAGCCGGTTTATCAATCTTTAGGCTATCCATTTGTTGTGCTTGTTAAGTCTTGAAAACGTTCATTAATTTTGAAAACCCGCGCAGCCTAACACTAGCAGTTTTGTCATAGTATAAATATAGTCAGAAAATAAAACCATAGCAGAAAAAGAAATTTAAATAGCGGCCTTATTACAACTTAAAACCCAAAATTAAATCAGAATATAAAAATAATAAAAATAAACTAACTTAGAAAAACCAACTTTGCAGATGATGTGGCCACTCCGAATCCCTCACAGCTCCAAGCCCACTATGGTTGGGGATTTCCTACAGAGATGAAAATAAAGGGTGAGTTCGGTAAACTCAGTGTGTAACATAACCCAACCATAGCCCAAAATAGATCAAACCTCAGAGTCAGACTTATCTGGGCCTTGGCCCAGTATAGAAATCAGAATGAAACCCATAGGCCCATAGCGGATACAGAACAAATATATCATGAATGTAGAAATCCCAACCCAGAGCCATCCATAACACCCCCGTACCAGCCTTACACCATGTGGGGAGACTACTCGACCCACCCAACCGCTACACATCACAGAAATTGCAGCGAGGCTGCCAGATATTGTGATGAAGTCACCAGATACAGATATTATGGCTAGACCACCAGAACAGATATATATATGTGTGGCGAAGCCACCAGATTGTAGTGAGGTTGCCAGATATTGTGACGAAGTCACCAAAACAGATATATGTGGTGAGGCCACCAAATTACAGTGAGGCTGCCAGAACGCTTCCTCCATCAATATAAACCCATGTCCCATGCAACAGAAATAATATGTCATGGAATACGTATACAGAAACAGAACATCATGCTTTTCAGAAAAAAAAACCATAGGGGTAAAATCATAATTTTGCTCGCATAAGGGTATTTCAGTAATTATTACCTATTGCTAAGGTTTCATGCTTATTCTGACGTTTACCAAGTAATCAGAAGTACTTACCTCGTCTTTTTACCAAAGTGGGCCGTTGGCCTATTGGCCTTCGGCCCATTAAGCCTAAAAATACCATTGTGCACGAAAATGCACACTCTACACTCTAATCATCCAAATATACCATATTCATTAAAAATTATATCACGAGCGCTCGCACGCTCTCGAGTTCACAAAATACCAACGTTTCGATATTTCAGCTTTTACCGATTCAGTCTAAAGGAGGGTACCGTTTACACACCTGGTTGATGACGATTGATGACGATATCTCCCACGCGATAATCCGGTTAGAAGACTGCAGTTAATCAGCGCTCCAAACACTCTTAGTTGACGCCAAACCCAAACGAGCACGACTCAAAGCGAAAGGGATCAGCCAAGAAGGGTATGCCTACTCTCCTCATGGTTTACTATATTTAAAGCCAGCTCTCCATCTACTCTTATGTTAGCTTCCCGATGTGGGATCCCTCCATCACCAGAGTTTAAAACTAACACCAACTCTTGCCGTCCCAACATAGCAAAATAATCAACCTTTGCGTGCCAAGGGATTCGAACCAAAGTCCTCTCACATGGCAACTCACGCCACCACCACTAGGCCATCAACTCATTTGTGTCATAAATCCAACACATTAAACTTTAAAGCGCACCTACTTGCTTCTAGATTTATTGAAAAGAAAGACCAAAATATATTGCAAGAGCTAAGACTTGAACCTTGGACCCCTTGCTTCCTCTATGGCGTCACTTCCTTGTCCTCTAAGTGGCGCCACCTTTCCACTACACCACACTCCTTTTTGTGTCATCTTTTACCCTTTTACTCTTAAAAGCCCAAACGCCAATTTCATCACCTATTCATAAAGTTAAAATTCTAAAGACTACCACAGATTTAACTTAAGTTTGGGCCTTCCAAAGGCCCACTAACCTACTAAAATATATATTTTAACCAACCAGAACACACACAAATTTTAAAAATCACAAAAACACAGAAAACTTAAAAATTGGGGCGTTACATGTATATTATATACAGGATGGTAAGCAAATATGTTTAAAGTGAATGACATGTTATTGCATGATTATGGATGTGTAAATGCTCATTTATGTCACGTTATATAACTTTAAATATGATTCTATGCATGTGTTCGAAAAGTTTTGAATTAAATGAAATTTTATGGCCCGATTTTTGTCTATTGTATGTTTAAATCTGGTAATGCCTCGTACCCTATTCTGGCCTTGGATACGGGTAAGGGGTGTTACAATTGGTGGTATCAGAGCTATGGTTTAGTCAGTTTTTGGACTAACCTAGCATGTGTAAAAGTCTAGTTATACATGCCACGGATCCGTGATAATGTGATATCTTCCGACGCGTAAGAGCGCCGTCTTATTTAGACAAAGGTACTCTCCAACCGAGCTGCACCAACCATGTTCAAGGTGATTGAAAGTATTTGAGTAAAATTATGATTATGATAAGTCTCGGTTTAGAAAAATATGAATAAAAGTTTATGATATACATGTGATAACAGGTGATATGAAAGCTTATGTTGTGATAAATATCTATATTTGCTTAATGCTCATATGATGTAGTGCACTTGGCTTACTTGACAAGTTGAATGGGAGAAATAGAAATTTGTAGAGGTATGAGTGAGGGTTTATAATATCATGATACGGATGAAAATGTCATTTTCTTGATTGGACATTGAAAGTTGATGAATATTAATGATATTTTTATGAGATAAAGAATTATAACGAAATGAACTTATCTATGTTAAATTATTTGGGCTGAATTATATGATTGCAATGATATGTATATGATGATACACAAAGTGAAAGTTGCGATTGTGATGCAAATATTCATGTTTGTTTGGCCCTTATGTGATGTTATGAGCATGACTTATTTGATTAAATGAATGGATAAGTAAAGCTATCCAGAAAAACATTAGATGCATGCATAAGTATACTTGTCTAAATGGGATAATTGGAAAATTGGTGTAAACCAACATGAATGTTGCGTTGCCTGAAATGAATGATATGATTTTGACGATGTTGCTATGATGATGAAAGTTGTTTCATATGTATATGTATAAGATAGTCGAGTCAGAGGCCCTACAACCCCTCCCCCTTATCGAAGTGGTGCTTCTAATAAAATTTCATGAGATTTGTACTGAATAAGTTCCCAGTTGAAAAACCAAAGAATTCAATGATAGAATAATTATAAGTATGATTAGAGATTGAGAATAAGTTGATAAGTAAAGTCAGAGCTAGAAAAGTATTAGGTTGACATAAAGATTATTGGAGCTATGCACTGTTCCAGTTAGAGAATGAATTTACTTTGGTAAATTGAATTACTCAGGTACAAGGTCGAGAAAAGTGTAAATCAAAATTTATTCAGAACTTGTCTTCTTTAGTGAAAGGTCTAACATGAAATTTGTGCTGCCTGAACTAGTTGTGTGAAATGATATTTTAAATGTGTAAAATCTGAGTGTGACAGTTACGGCTGAACAGATTTAACAATTTCTTATGAGATGATCTATGTATTTATCCGTTCTCAGAAAAATTTCTATGGTTGTTGATCTTTTGAAGAAATTCTTGTTATATGGGAATGTTTTCTAATCCTGGTGTTAGATAGAAGCAGTGATAGTCTGACTAATATATAATTTGTATTGTTGTATTTCCTCAAGCATTTTATTACATTTCGTCTGATAAGAATTGATGAGAGGATATGTATGATATTATGATATTGTTTCTTCTACTTGATGCTCCATTTGATATATATGTATGGGAAGATACATTGTTCTTGTTATATTTGATTCCAGTGGGATTAAATGATGTTTTCTTCTGGACTTCTTTTCTCTGAGGAATTTTCAAAATCTTTCATATTTTCCTATGAGTTTGGTTTTCAATTTTCTGGCATAGTATCGTATCTTGGATTTCTTTATTCAGTTTTCTTGTTATCTTTATTCCATAATTTGTCAATTATGACTTATGTTCGAAGTGCATTCTTTAGCTCGTGATAATCATGACAAGCATGACTATATTCTGATTTGATCTTGGGAATGTGGTGCTTTTAGTATTGGAAATTTTCAAATTTCCATGTAAGGATTTGACAACAGTAAAGGCATAAGTGATAAAAGCGCGAGTTTCAATTGGTATGGTGGATTACTTCTCTTAAGTAAGTCAATTATAATTAATGACTTCAATTGAGATATTTTGGTTACTTGAGCTAATGCAATTGAGATGGTTTTGATTAGCGTAAGGATTGATTAGTAAAGGACTGCATGATGAATTGTTTAGTAATTAGAAGAAAGGATTACTTGAAATGTCATTCAACGGTGTTTAGATCGGCTTGAGTGTTTAATCTCTGTGAATTATTTATTTGAAAGATTTCATATGAAAATTATGTCAGGATCATTTTTTCCAAGTCTGATAATAGAATTTCATTTCTTTACGGGTAAAAGGCAAATAGTCTGAACGAGAAGTGTATATCTCTTAGAAAATTTCGATATGAGTTAAAGCTACTAAGAATGATAAAGTTTTCATCTTGCGAAAGCTGAAAAGTTTATTACATGTTAGCAAGGTTTGGACAGATGAGAATATTGCTAACCAAAGCATCTGAAATGGACTAGTCTGCATTGAGTAAAGATTTCCTAATTTTCAGTAATGCACTATTGTATGAAGGGTGATGTGTTTTAAGAAAATAAGGTAATGTGATAGTTTGGAGCATTTGATGTCACGGAAAATTTGAGTTGTTGATGGGGTTAAAGCCGAGCATCAGGATCTACCAGAATTATCTCTGCCAGTAGTAATATTAGGATGAGAATAAGAAGGATTAGTTTCGAGGCTATATCAGAATTATTTCCGTAGCGGAAAGAGGAAAATGTGATAGTGAGTAGTAAACTAAAAGAGTACAGTGAGGATCGACTTTGATGTTGAATTTCAGATTGGATCTGATTCATGGTATTATTATTCTGAGGCTTATACAGGATGAACTATACGAAGCTCACAGTGAAAATTTGCCTATTCATTCAGAGAGTAATGACGTGTACTGTAATTTGATTCAAATGTTATTGGACTGTGATTTATCAATGATGAAAATCTGTATGATTATTTCGGAAGAGTGCAGGTCCCTTTGATTGTTGGATTTCCTAGAATTCTAGTCTCCATAAACCAATTTAAGATCCGGGTTTTATGTCATGATATCATGGGAAACTGAGAAGCCTTTGAAAATTTAAGAACAATTGGGAGTTGAGTCCGTAAGCTTTCAGATCATATGAGAAATTAAAGAGATGTATTGGAGACACCGCTTGAGCGAAGGTACTTTGGTATCGAGTATGAGATTGAGGAATCTAAGTGAAGACCACTTTTCCGGCAAGATTTTTAGGGACGAAAATCCCTAAAGGGGGGAGAGTTGTAACACCCTGATTTCGGGCCTAGTTAGAACGGTGGTTTCAGGACCACAAATTTGACGATGAAAATTTTATTTTTTATTATATTTTTATGGTCTACGATTTCATGGAATAATTTCGTGAAAATTTCGTTCGAAAATTTTGACGTTCGGGCACTTAATTTAGTTAAAAAGACTAAATTGTAAAAAGTGCAAAAGTTGAGTTCTACATACTAGAGGTGTCCAATTGTTATGAAATTTTAAATTGAGGGTCCTTAAATGGAATTAGACCATTGGTTAATTTCTGGACAAAAATTGACATGAAATGGGTGTAATAAAATATTTTTAAGTTAGGGGTATTTTGGTAAACTAATAATTAAAAGAATTAAAAAGGGAAATAAGCCAAATTAGCTATCATCTTCTTCATTCAACCGTTTCTACCAGCAGCAGCCATGGCTAAGGTTTGTTTAAACTCCCAAGCTCGATTGTAAGTGCTCCCTAGCCCTGTTTTTCAAGTTCTTTACATTTTTGAAATCCCGGTAACTTGGTTAAGCTTATTCTAGCAATAATTTAACCTAGGGTTTATATTTGGAAAAATACCCATAGGTGAAATGTGTTTATTTTGATGTTTTATGGTAGAATATGAAGCTTGAAATTGTGTTAAACAACTTTTACTAAGCGATTTTACGTGAAAACGAGTAAAAAGACATAATCGGTAAAAATACGTAATGTTCATAAGCACATGTTAGAGTGCGAATTTGATGTTGCTATAGAAGGGGAAAATGATCAGCATGTCATAAAACATAAGGAAATAGGATGAAGTTTAATTTACGAGCTTAGGGGCAAAAATGTAATTTTGACAAAGTTTAGGGGGCAAAATTAATTTTGGGTTAATTTGAATAATGTGAGTCCTTATTAGGCTATATTTGAAATGATAGAGTAAGGAAAAATAGAAATTCAGGCTAAAATCGAAAAATATCAGTTTATGGACAAAATGGTAAAAATGGCCATTTTCGGATACGAGGTAAGTTCATATGATTTTTAATAATGCAATGTGTAATTTAAGGTCATTTCCTTGATATTAAATGAGATGTAAGTTTATGTGTAAATGTAGTAGCATAATTGTTATTTTAAGTAATTTAATGCTATTTATATGATATGATGATTATTATTATGAAATATTATGTTTTGTGGTTATTGTTAAGTAATATGCAAAATTATGTGAATTACTCGAGAAATATGAAATGCTACCAAGTATCAGTCCCAACATTCCTTGGAAGACAGCAAAGATGTGTGATTGAGGAAAATCTCGTTTGAACCTTGGGAATAGATTAGGATACAAGTGACATGTCACTAGGATATTTGAATTCCGAACTTGTTGAGTTGAGTCCGAGTTCGTGAGATGTAACTAGGCATCTGAACTCGTTGAGTTGAGTCTGAGTTCACTTATTGATGCGCACACCCGAGCTCATTGAGTTGAGTCCGAGTTCACTTATGGGTGGGTTACATGGTAGCTTGGCTACACATATATTTAGCAGGCTATTGAGTTTGTCTAGCTGTGCGCATAGCACTTATGTGCATGCATTCCGTGCATCCGATTATATTCCGAGTGTTCAATGGGTAATTTGGCAAAGTATTCGTTGATGATCCCAATGAGATAAGCCATTGGTGAGCATGTCTTTGAGTTATGTTACAAGTTGTACAGGTATGTACACTAAACTTATGTGTGATGCCTTGACATGTGATGATCTATGATGTATATAGTATTTGGTGAATATTATGAAAATGACATGATTTGGAATAAGTCCTTGATACTTTATGACATTTAGATTATGGATTTATGCTTATGAAGCATAATTATGTGTTCTTACCATTATGAATGAAATGATATTGTATAGATTTGGTGAATAATAGTAATGAATGAGTAAATTTAGCCTTGGCAGTTTTGGGTTACTGCAGTGGTGCAACTTTGGAAATTCACCATAAATTGTGAAAATTGAATTAGGGACTGAATAAAATATGAGGTTAAATCCCAATGAGTCTAGTGTCACATAGAATAAATGGTATATGAAATAAAAATTTATATTATGAGATATTCAAATTTTTTTTAGACAGAGTTTGAATGGATTTGTAATCCCCTGTTTCTATGTAAGAAAATCATTAAAAATTGTATAAAAATAATTATGTGTTTTAATTTATATTATTAAAATACCTAATGAGTCTATTCTCTAGAAAGATAGATGAGAGCATTATCCAAATTCTTTACTATGAGAAAAATAATTTTTAGTGAATAGAGGTCAGAACTGTTGGACAGCAAAAATAGGGAAAACTGTAATGAATAAACTGTACTAATTGGCTAAACCAAAAATTCTGGAAATTTTATGGGAGAAAGGTATATGAGTCTATTTTCATGAAAAATTATAAAAACTTAATTTGGAGTCTCGTATCTACAGATATAAATGAATTAGTAACTATAACTCGGTAAAACAACTTAACCTGAACAAGAGTAAATTGTACAATTATGATGTTTTACCTTAAAAAAAACATGTGGGTAATTGCTTATTAACTTCATATGGACTTACTAAGCGTAAAGCTTACCCCTTCTGTCTATTTCTTCAGTTTTGGCAGGTCGGCTCGGGGTTGGAGATCGTCAGAGGCCAAATCACACTATTAAGCTATCATTTTTGGGAGAATTAATTCAAATATTAGAAATATCAAGTGAGTGACATGTATAGGAAGTTGGTTTGTGATATGTATTATTATTATGACTTTGACCATACGTATTGGTCGACATTGAGTTATCGTATATGATCATGAGATGTGGTCCTTATCTATTATCGTTTGTAAGTTTAATTAATCATGCCATGTCCTATGTTTTGATGTGATGATATAATTAGCTTTGTTTGTTATGCATGATTGGTAATACATCAGGTAAGTTAAATGCAGGCCAGTGGATCATGAATGAAGTGGAAATGAGTAATGTTGCCTTGAATATGGATGTTTAATGGACAAATTAGTAACTACATTATGATGGTATAAAATGAGAATAAGAGTTAGCATGTCTAGTTCTAGTTAATGTAAGAATGTATATTATATATAGGATGGTAAGGAAATATGTTTAAAGTGAATGACATGTTATTGCATGATTATGGATGTGTAAGTGCTCATTTATGCCATGTTATATAACTTTAAATATGAGTCTATGCATGTGTTCAAATTTTTTTGAATTAAATGAAATTTTATGGCCTGGTTTTCGTCTATGTGTATGGTTAAGTCTGGTAATGCCTCGTACCCTGTTCCGACCTTGGATACGGGTAAGGGGTGTTACAGCTTACCCATCCCAAATCTTTCCACTTATATCTTTCCCTTGAACCTTATATTCCTGCACACATGAAGCTACAAAAATAACTTCGATCAATGTTGTCAGGGGTGATACAGTATAATCAAAACAATCTTCCCTTAATTATTTTTCTAGTCTATCACTTTGGGAATGGTGACCGCATTTGGACACTTCTATTTCACCCTCGATTTTCATAATTAATTTGTTTCAAGATAGATGGTTGATTTTGAAGTGGCCAGAAATTACCTACCCAACAAAATGGGGATCTCTTAATCTTCCTCAAAGTTGAGGATTACAAAATCCACAAGGATTATGATGCTTCTCACTTTAACTAATACGCCCTCAAGTGCAACTTTTGGGTGTATTAAGGACCTATCAGCTAACTACAGTGTTATAGATGTGTTCTTTAAGTCTCGCACTCTGATATTCATGTAGGTCGATAGGGGCATTTAATTAATGTTGGCCCCTAGGTCATAAAGGGCCTTACTAAAGTGTTTATCCCTTATTTCTACACAAATTGTAAAACTACCCGGATCTTTTAATTTTGGGGTTATCTTTTTAGCAATTATAGCATTGAAGGAAGCATTAATCTTAATTTGCTCACCCTTTTTCAACTTTTTATGCCTCAAAATTATTTCTTTTAAGTACTTGGCATATTTTGGAATTTTATCAATTAGTTCCAAAAGTGGCAAATTAACATTGGGGGACTTAAATAAGTTAAGAAAACTTATGAAATTAGCTTCCTCCTATCTCTGTTTATCCTCTAGCCTCGATGGGAATGGTATCTTCATTGTGCTAGGATTGGGAATCATCGACTTAGCTACCTGTTTGTCTCCCTTCTCGGTAGGCTCCTTAGGTTCATTTTCCTCTAGGGTTTCATCTGTAAACTTTTGCAAATCTTCATCTTCTTGGGTGATTGCACTCAGATTGTCAAGTGTCTTACCTGATAGTAGGGAAATAGTATTAACGTTCTCCTTCCTATCATTTCAAGTATTGTTATTCGTATTTACTAGGGATACCTTAACAAAATTATATTTGTAACAAACTCATCATTTCACTCATTTGGTAATGGAGGCTATCCATTCAAGTCTCGAGTCAGTCGCACGTGGAGTGGACGTGTCGAAGCTCCATTTTTATTGGCTGCATCTCTCTTTCTAGTTTGTCTAGCCTTTAACAACATACTATATGGCCATTCCTCGTGGGTTTGTCAAAAGATCTTTGCATATGCAAAGGTTGGTAAGAAGCATTCAATCTATTCTGTATTGGATTTCTGCCTCATTGATTAACTCATCACTTCAGATGATCTTTCCAACCAGGGTTATATGTGTTTGAGTAAGAGTTTCTGCCCCTATTACCCAAATAATTTACCTCTTCAGGTTGGCTTTCAGAATGTGGCTCATAGCCTTGAGCCGACTCTACCATGGATGGTTTAACGGTGGTTTCTAAGTAGTTCAAGTTTTCTTAAATTTGTTGATATTTATACTCCTCGCGGATAGCTTTCACTGTTGGTGGTTTTGGATTTTAAGTGAACCTCTTGGTAGGCCACATATATGAGTTCCTAGCCATGTCATTAATTAACTGATAGGCTCGCTTATATGTGTGGTTCATAAGGGCTCCTCTTGATGCTCTATCCAAAATGGACCTTAGATTACCGTCCAAACAATTATAAAAAATTTGCATTTGGATCCACTCTTGCATCTTGTGATGGGGAAACTTCCTCAACAACAACTTAAATCACTCCCATGCCTTGTATAGAGTTTTGCCTTCAATCTACTTGAAATTTGGAATATCGAGTCTAAGCTAGATGGTTTTGCTGATGGGAAAGAATTTATGTAAAGACTTTTCAGATAGATCATCCCATGTAGTGATCGAATTTGGTTCTTTCCAATCAAGCAAATCATATATGTTATCACACAAAGAAAAGGGGAACAACCGAAGATGAATAATGTCACTGGTGACCCCATTATATTTAAAAGTGTTGTAGAGTTGAAGGAATTGCTTTAAATATTGATTGGAGTCCCCCCACCATGTTCCCTCAGAACTACAAGGTATTCTAAATCATCTAAATAGTAGTCATCTTGATCTCAAAATTATTGGGGTTAATCGTCGATCTATCCATATTGCCTCGCATGGCATCTAGAGTTTTTAGTGCATAGCCGCACAACATCCTTTGGGCCATCAGTAACTCTTCACAAACTTGTGCCTGTGTTTCAGTTGGGTAGTCAAATAAAGGATTTTCTCAAAGTAATTCAACTACCATAGGCGGATCATTTTGCATCAGTTGATGGTTGCGTCTAAAAAATCACTCTGGATTAGGATGTGGCTAGATTGGAATGCTTCCACTTCGGGTCATACATTGAAATCAAAGATAGAACATAAAAATTGGTAAAAATTAGTAAAAAAATACAAATAGCAAAAAAAAATTGTATCTATAATTTTCAACTTTCCTATTTATTCTACTAATCACAAAAAATTAAATTATATTTATTACCAAAACCTCTTCGGCAACGGTGCTAACAACTTGACCACCACCAAACGTGCAAACATTTGGACTGGAAATACTACAAAAAAAGATATGGCATTAAAACAGCGGTGTCTGCAAGTATATGGGTCAAATTGTAACATAGTATTGTACAATAGGGTACAAGAAGTACTGTAGGGATCATACGAAAGGGAGGATGGATTAAAACCAAAATTATTTATACAATAATAAGTTTAAACAATACGCACCAAAAATAATATTACGACGAATAATAATAAAGAGGATTAATATTATGAAATAAAATAAAGTTACTAGAAAGAAGTTAACCAACAAAGAAATCGGGTTGAAATTAACTTTAGAACTTGAGTTTTAGTAAATTAGCTAATAACTAACCAATTATTACCTTTCGGCCTCTAACTAATTAAATAATTGATAAACACTCACTTATCTTTCAATTTCGCTTTTTAAATCAAGATAAATTACAATTTACTCAGCAAACTTATCTCTCGACCTCGTTTTACCTAGATGATTTCCTAGGGTCGTCAATCCTAGGGTTTAAGCAATATAATTTAAGCCAACTAATTCTATGGGGAACCCTCGTTCTTCTGTTAATTAGTCTCACATTTGCTCATTAACCTTCCTAAAGGATTTAGCTACTCGTGAATCTAGAGACCATTTTCCCAAGAATTAATTTAATCATGCAAAACACAAATTAAACTAAAATGAAAGGAAGGTAGAAATTGATCCATTTGATAAATTGGATGCGCAAGGTTCTGTAAAACCCTTTAACAGCTAGTGAGATATTGATGTTGACAAGTAAGACGTGAAAGAAAAATATAAAAATACTTAATAACGAAGTCTTCGACTCAAAGTGAATCCAAGTTAGAACAAGAAATAAAAACCATTTTGAAATGAAAATAAAAACCTAATTAAAATCCTAGTTAAACTATGTCTATAACTAAAACCTACGCTAAAAACTTACCTTCTTAGCTTAGCATAAGCTTTACTATTTATAGGAAAAGTTATCTTCTCACTTAGGTCAATTGTAGACCTTAATTACACTAAATATGGATTGTGCAAATGAAAACACCCTTAATTAAATTTTTCCCTTTCTTAGACTTGTGTTGTTACACAGGCTTTTACGTGTCACGGCACACAACTTTGAACTTGACTTCTAGAGTTCATTTAATTGTGTCGCAACTCAATTGTCATTCCTGATGCTGTTGGGCCTAAAAAAAGTAGTTGTGTAAACTTAATTAACTCATTAAAACTACCTTAAAGCCTGTATTGCCCCAAGTGGTCAACTAACTCAAAATTATGCGTAAAAATGGTTATTTTGCAAAAAAAAATGACTTAAAAACAAGCTCGTTAAGTGTTGAAAAGTATGTAATTTGCCACTATAAATTGTGGCAGGTTAGTTACCCTTAGAGGGTATGCTTAATTCTTTGGGATAAATTCGTCCTCTAAATATGATTCTATTTTATCTCCTGGTAACCATTACATCTTCCTTTTTGAAAAGTCAATTACTATCAAATAGTAATTTAGTAATTCATCACAAAGACAACAAACCCGTGGCCATATTTACTTTTCATCTATCATGTAATGCCTTTGAGAGGATATCATTTACCAAATTCTTGAGCTATAAATTCCACTATTGTGAATCATGCTACATACTGCAAGTTGTATACCCAACGGTCCAACTTTTGATTCCTTATCTATCTCAACTTGGGCTTTAACATACATCAATGTATATGAGTCAGGCATATATAGTCCATCATCCACATAGGATTAAGGTTTGCTACACTATAAATGTCATAGGTGAATAAATCCATAAACGAATTTAGGATCTATTCTACTTGGGTCCTATTCGATGTACTGTCAGTCCATTCAGTTGCATCTATGTCTTTATCTTTCAAGATTAATCTGCTCCGATGCACAAGACAAAACATCTCCCCAATTGGCTTGATAAACGACATATTAGTCTTTCAATCGGTTTGATCATTTTCGATTAAACTAAGAATAAATTTAGGTTTATATACACATACGAGCTATATTTTTGTATTGTGATCGAACTACGTAATACCACTCAATATTAGTTAAACGTTAGATAACTAGTGGTCCAGTATTTGCTTCCATTTTTCTTTGCATGAAAAAAATCAAGAACAATATACAAAGCATATAAATGTAATTAATAGATATTTTATTAAACTAATTTGTTCAAAAAATACAAGTATACTTAAACAAAAATACAACACTAAGGGCACTAAATCCCAACAGTTTCCCACTTGCCCTAATAAAGAAGATGAGTCATATTTCGCATTACCATACTCTCTATATGTTTCCCCATACTCTTAGCCACTAGGTTCTTGGTAAAACAAGTCCATAAAGTTGTTGTCAAATGCAATTTTGACTACATCTGCTATTCCGTCAATTACTACCGTCTCCCCTATGATACTTTTTATCAACGTGCTTCACTCTCATGTGGTTTCTTTGGTGTTTAGGTATTTTTGTATTGTTATAGTATCATAGTTTTTTTCCTACCACATATTCAACTTCTATAGTGAAGTTAGTAAAGCAACCCTACTTGATACTTATTCTGTAACATCCTGATTTTGGGCCTAGTCAGAATAGTGGTTTCGAGACTATAAATCTGAAGTAGAAATAATTATTTTATAAATGTTTTGAGGTTTATGATATGTTTTCATGATTATGTGAAAATTTTAAGAAGAAATTTTATTGATAAAGTGTCCAATTTGACATGTAGGACTAAATTTCAAAAGTTGCAAAATATGTGATTCTAGAAGCTTTAAGCATGAAATATCTATGGATTATTAATTATAGGTCCTTAAATAGCAATTTGACCAATTTCTATTTTTATGGACAAAAATGGGAATGAATTGGTATAATTTGAAAGTTTAGCAAAAAGGGCATTTTTGTCATTTGGTTAATAAAAGAATTAAAAGGGAAAAATGGAGTAAAAATTTTGTCCATCTTCTCCATCAAGTGTCGAAATTTCTAAGGAGCTATAGCTAGGGTTTCTTCACTTTCCAAGCTTGATAGTAAGTGCATCCTAGCCTCGTTTTTAATGTTCTTTACATTTTTTACGTTGTTATCAATCGATCTAGCCATTTCTACCATTTATTTGAGCTAGGGTTGATGTCTAGGGTTTGACCCATGTGTGGCATGCATTTATTTTGATGTTTCATGGTAGATTATGAAAGTTTGATGTGTGATAAACATTTTTTACTAAGTGATTTTTGATGAAAACCCCTAAAAAGGGCTCATTTGTGAAAGTGGTAAAAATGGGTGTTAGAAATGTGATTTGCTGAAAAATGTGGGCTGGTATAAGCATGATATAGGTTCAGCTAGGCTTGGGTAACAAAGAAAATGAGTACATTTCATTTTACGAACCTAAAGACTAATTTGTAAATATGTGAAAGTTTAGAGGCAAAACCGTAATTTTGCCCAAGTATGGTTTTTGGATTGATTTGAACAATGTGATAATTAAATAAGCTAAATTTGCTATTATAGATCAAGAGAAACAGAGTCCGAACCTAGACCAGAGAAAGAATAAGGTTGTGGACTAAATCAAATTAATTAGCCATATTTTATACCGAGGTAAGTTCATATCTAAATAATGCAATATTATGATCATATTTTTAATACATTGATATTGTATGAATTGTATAGTTGATTTGATGAATACATTCAACAAGTTTCGATAAGAGAGAGAAAATCCCGTTTGAACCTTAGGAATAGAATAGGATACAAGTGACATGTCATTAGGACCTGATGTGATATATATGATTATGTGAATTCGAGTGCTGGTCATGTACGTCCTACCAGTGGCTAGGTAGTTTGGCATGTGTTGCAGATACCTAACAACTTATGTGAGTAGCCTGTGTAGCTACATCTTGACTATCAGCTTGTGTGAACAGACTTGTGATTAGCTCGAGAGTGAGCCTTTATGTGGAATGAAAAATGAGGTAGTTTTGGCTACATATGTGACACTTGTATGCAAAGACCTTTAGTGCATCCATTTAGTATTCCAAATGTTCAACGAGTATGCCAAGAATGAGAAAGAGTATGTTAAGTCATGAGTTGGTATAGGTATGTGCAAAAAACTCACAAGAATGAGCTTGTTAAATGATGAGCTTTTTGTAACACCCCAAAATCGGCCTAGACGTTATGGCTGAATCTGCGATGTCACATTGAAGTGTTTTTCAAAAATCATAATTTCATTGAAAAATCCATTCTATATTAAAATGTCTTTGTGATCTTAAAGAAAATTTAGGATATCTTGTTCACTGTTAAAATTCAAGTCATTTACGAAAAATGTTAATCACATTAGATTGTTATTACATTTTAAAACAATGCTGGTTGCGGAAGCTTTTAAAATATGTTGAGCAAACGTGGCGTTTTGAAAAGCGTTATTTTATCAAAAATTCACGGCCTACAACTAACAGATATGAATCATAAATAAATCCCAACCTACATTCAATGACAAGCTTCGGTTAATCGCATCCCATTTAACCTATCAAAAACCCTACCAAAAATACTTGTCCAAAAGATTACCTCTCACTTAATTAGATCAGTCGATAGTGGCTTGCTCACTTAATCTGTTTCCAAGAGACTAATCAATAAGCCTTAGGGGGTTGTCTCTATTCCAACCAACACTTATCAACCATCAAACAAATGAAAAGTTTGAACTAGACGAAAAGTCACTTACCGAAAACGCAGAGTCCAGATTAGAAGAAAAGAACAATCGGCCACACCCACACAAAAGCCGAAAGTATAGAGAATGAAAAAGGCAAAGTGGAACAATCGTACCCCTATCATAAATCGATAGCACAGGAAAGGTTAGGCACAAGATTGAAAAGATAAAAGAGAGGAGGAAGAAAGAGCAATACTGAGCAATTGTATAACTACCAAAGTCGACAGAGAGCACAGAAGAATCGGCACAAAGGAGGTGGAAGAATGAGTAATATTCGGTCATGGTAACAATATGAAAAGAGAGGGGATCTTGTTAAAATAGAAAGAATCGAAGGAGGGGAAGGAGAAAGAAGAGAAGAGAAATCGATAGTAGAGAAAGAAGTAGTTAAAACAACAAGATTTGAGAGATAGAAAGCAAGGTCATTCGGCCATAGAGGAAAACTAAATGAGAGAGGAAGAGGAGAAATCAATTGGTCAACCAAAAGAATATTAGGGAAGAGCAAAATTAGGTATAACCAACGAGCAAAACCCGAAAGAACTCTAGCAACAATCGGTCACAAAAGAAAAACCCAAAAGAAGAAAAAGAATAAAAACTTCAAACGTAGGAATTCAACACCAAGGAGTGAAAGAAAAGCACCAAAACGCAAAAGTCAGAAACTAAAGTGAGAAGGGGAGAATTATCCTAGTCCTAGCTGAATTCTGAGTGCCTAAGTTCAAAATCAGCACAACTCCTCCACAACCTCAACTTCCCAAATTTTTCCTCCTAAAATCTCTCCCCCATTATTTCCTCAAATCCCCCAAGCTGATCACTATCCTAATCCCCCATAATCCCTCCTCAATTTCGACTACACACTCCCTTCACCCTTCAAACACTCCAACCGCCCATTAGCTTCAGAGTTCTACTGATATTCAACCTTTTACACGGCACAACAACAAAATAAAACCTTCCTTGTGCGTAGCAAGTCTCAAACTCAAGACCTTTAGCAGCAATGACACGCCACTTACCCCTTGACCAGCAGACCCTTTCTGTCATGCTATACCCACATTAATTTAAAAGCCTACTAATTAAAGGCAAGGGCTTATTCAAGTAAAAAAAATTTTTGTACAAGCCAGGCTTGAACTCGGGAGTTCTCTAACACTTCTCAGGACACCTAACCGCTGAAGCAAGCATACATTTTGTGACACAACATACATAAATAAATATTTAAGATTTAGGGTGTTATAACTCTACCCCTTAAAAGAAAATTTTGGCCTCAAAATTTACCTGATCAAAACAGATGAGGGTATTGTTGTCGCATCGCCTCCTCGGGTTCCTACGTGGCCTCCTCTGAGCTGTGATTATGCCAAAGTACTTTAACTAGTGGAATAGACTTTTTCTTCAAAAATTTCACATCCTGATCTAAAATCTGAACCGTCTACTCGAAAGTTAATCCGGCCTAACCTCAATCTCCTTAGTTGAGATAACATGTATGGCATCAGAGTGGTAACACCCCAAGATAGAGATGTGAAACACATCGTGAATCCGATCCAACTCAAGTGGTAACTCAAGTTGATAGGCAACTGGTACCACACGTTTCAGTATGCGATAAGGCCCAATGAACCTAGGGCTCAGCTTGCCCTTTCATCCAAACTATAGTACCTTCTTCTATAGTGAGGCCTTGAGAAAAATGAAGTCCCCCACAGAATACTCAATCTCCTTACGCTTCAGATCTACATATGACTTCTGTTTGTCTGATGCCACCTTCAGTTAATCCTGAATCAGTCTAACTTTATCCTCAGTATCAAAAACTAATTCAGGGCCCAGAACACGCCTGTCACCCAACTCAGTCCAACACAAAGGAGTACAACACCTATGACTATATAATACCTCGTAAGGTGCCATCTATATGCTAGACTGGTAGTTATTGTTATACGCAAACTCTGCTAGCGGTAAGAAGTCCTCCCAACTACCTCTGAAATCTATCACACAACTCCTAAACATGTCCTCCAGTATATGAATCATCCTCTCTGATTGACCATCTGTCTGAGGATAGAACGCAGTACTGAAGTCCAACCTTATACCTAAAGCCTTGTGTAACTTCTTCCAGAACTGAGACGTGAAGCGAGGATCTCTATCAGATATTATGGAAATTGGTACCCCATGCAATCTCACTATCTCAGCCACATACAGTTTAGCTAGCTTCTGCAATGAATAATCAGTGCGAACTGGTATGAAATGGGCAGATTTGGTCAATCGATCCACGATGACCCATATTGAATCCTTTTTAGATTGTGTTAAGGGTAGCCCACTAACATAGTCCATAGTCACCCTTTCCCACTTCCAAAGTGGAATCTTAAATGGCTGAAGTAACCCTGAAGGCAACTGATGTTCGGTCTTAACCTGCTGGCAAGTAAGGCATTTACTCACAAAGTCTGTAACTTCATGCCTAAGTCTTGGCCACAAATATAACTTACGAAGGTCTTGGTACATCTTATTCCTACCGAGGTGCATAGCATAAGGACTACTATGTGCCTCTCGTAGTATAGACTGCCTTAAATCAGTATCCCTCGATACACAGACCCTCCCACATTAACACAGTACCCTTTAGCTATTCAGTCCAAAATCTGAAGTTTCCCCACTCTCAATCTGTCAGCAATAAGGACCCAATGATTCATCCTTCAACTTTTTACTCTTAATTTACTCAACTCACATCGGTTTAACTTGGAGCTCAGCCAACAAGCTACCATCATCGAATAAGCTGAGGCGAGCAAACATCACTCTTAGATCAGTCATAGCCCTACGGCTTAGTGCGTCGGCCACCACATTGGCCTTACCAAGATGGCACTCAATAGAATAGTCATAGTCCTTAAGTAGCTCAATCCATCTATGCTGCATAAGATTTAGCTCCTTCTGAGTAAGGAGATACTTGAGGCTCTTGTGATCCGTGTAAATAATACACTTCTCACCATACAGGTAATGCCTCTAAACTTTCAGTGCGAATACCACCAGAGCCAACTCCAAATCATGTGTCAGATAATTTGCCTCATGACTCTTAAGCTGGCGAGACGCGTATGCCACCACCTTACCCTCTTACATCAACACACAACCCAAACCAACGTGTGATGCATCACTGTAGACAGTAAACTTTTTCCCAAGCTCTAGCTGTGTCAAGATAAGGGCTTCAGTCAGAACTTTCTTAAGTTTCTTAAAACTTTCTTGCTGAGCATTAGTCTAGTTAAACGACACCCCCTTACACAACAACTTAGTCAGAGGTGCAGCAATCAATGAAACCCCCGCAACAAACCATCTGTAATACCTTCCAGACCTAGAAAACTTTGAATCTTAGATACTGTCTTAGGCAGCTTCCAATCTAAAACAACTTCAATTTTCTAAGGATCAACCCTAATCCTTTCAGCTGACACTACATGGCCCAAATGGTTACCTCTCGCAATCAGAACTCGCATTTATTGAACTTGGTAAACAGTTGTTTCTCCCTCAAAATCTGTAGAACAACTCGAAGATGTGCATCATGATCATCTTCAGTTCTCGAATACACCAAGATGTCATCTATAAAAACCACTATGAACTAATCTAGATAGGGCTAGAACACTCAGTTCATCAGATCCATAAAAGTTGCTGGTGCATTCATCAGTCCAAATGACATTACTAAGAACTCGTAATAACCATAACGAGTCCTAAACATTGTCTTATAAACATCAACCTCTTTGACTCTTAGTTGATGGTACCCCGATTGGGCATCAATCTTAGAGAAGACTGAACCTCCTCGAAACTGGTCAAATAGATCATCAATCCTCGATAGGGGGTACTTATTCTTAATAGTCAATTTATCCAATTGTCGGTAGTCAATGCACATATGCATGGATCCATCTTTCTTTTTCACAAATAAAACCGGTGCTCCCCATGGAGACACACTAGGTCGGATGAACCTTCGATCCAGTAACTCTTAAATCTGAGCCTTAAGCTCTACTAGCTCCTTCGGTGCCATTCTATAAGGGGTGATGGACACTGCAGCTGTATCAGGCAGGAGCTCTATCCCGAATTCAACTTCTTGATTTGGAGGTAACCCAGGTAGCTCATCGGGAAAAACATTTGGAAAGTTCTTAACTATTTTGATATCTTTAACAGATGAAACCTCAAAATCAAAAATACTGATGTAGCCTAGATACAACTCACAACCCTTATGAACCAACTTCTCAGCCCTTACTGCAGAAGTCACATTTGAAAAATAATTTCGACGCTCCCCAATTACCACTACCTCATTACCCTCCACAGTTTTCAGTACCACCTGCTTAGCAGCACAATCAAAATTCACTTGATGTTTAACCAGCCAGTGCATACCTAGAATTATGTCGAATTCTCGAAAAGGGAGTTCCATTAAATTCTCCAAAAAGATCATTCCTTGAACCTCCAAAGGTACATCCTTAAACAGTTTATTCACTCTCACTGACTGCCCTAATGGACTCAACACAATAACCTCACTCACAGTGTTTTCAACCATTATACCCAAAGTTTCAGACAGAATGCAAGCTATATAAAAGTGCGTAAACCTAAAATCAATCAGTGCAATATAAGGTACATTATGGATAAAGAACGTACCCGTAATAACATCTGGGGCATCTCCGTCCTCTTGGCGATGTGCAACATTAACTAGTGTCGGCTGCCTCACCTCAGTATGACCAGCACCTCTACTCGGTGCTCCACAACCACGGCCCATACCATTTCCACCTTCGGCCTGACCATAGCCTCTCGGTGGCTGTTGAACACCTCTCGGTGGTAGAATAGTACCCATACCAGTAGCTTGCATTTGATCGGGCCTCCGTGGACAATCTCTGATACGGTGCTCTAATGATCCCAACCTCAAACACGCCCTAATCCTTTTCCAACATTCCCCCTGATGGTGTTTCCCACAATTCGCGTAGGGCTACGGTCCAAAAGCAGCAACAGGGGCACCAACTTTCCCTGGCCCAGCAACTCTGGCCTTTTTCTTAGGCCTCGCCAATGAACTTGAGGGCTCTAAATCCCTCTTGTTCCTACCACTTTCCTTTTCACGGTTCTGGCACTCATCGCGCTTCACATCCTCGGTGATCTTTACCTTATCCATTAAAGCTGCAAAATCTCGCTCTCTCTATGGAGCTATCAGAACCCTCAATTATCCCTGAGGCCGTCCTCGAACTGAATACAATGCTCATATTCAGTTGCCACCATCCTACGTGCATAGTGGCTAAGTCGCAAAAATTCAGCCTCATATTCAGTGACTGATTTATCCCCCTGGGTCAAATTAAGAAACTCTCTCCTCTGGGCATCCACATAACTAGCGCCCACATATTTTCCTTGGAAAGCAGTTTTGAAAAATTCCCAAGTCAATCGGTCTGGATGAGTTCCCTCTTTAACTGTAAGCCACCACTGACAGGCTTCATACCACAACAGTGACACTGCACCTTTTAGTTTCTGCCTGGGGGTGCAATCGAGGTCGTCCATGATACTCTCTGTGGCCTCAACCCAATATTCAGCCACATCAGGAGCAACTCAAGCAATACCCCTAAAAATCTCAGCCCTATTAGACTTGAGTCGTTCTGTAACCGACCCACAACCCATAGCACTAGTATTGGGCCCAACAACCCTCTCTAGAATTTGCAACATGGCTTGGGACTGTGCATCATCCTTGGTCGCACGATCGTAAGACCCAGTTTCATCACAGGTGAAGCCAGGGCCTCTCAAGCTTCAACGTTAGGCATATGGCCAGATGACAAAGACCTAGCTCGAGCACCTCCACAGCTTTTGCCTCGGCCTCTTGTACCCCTTCCACAAGTACCTCTGGTGCTTATTATTAATTTTTGTATTATCTGTATTAACAATTTTATGTATCAGTTTATAGTTCCAGTGTTTATTAACGGATATTTTATGAAAAGCAGTATTAGTTGTTCAGAGTTTTATTTTCACAAATTGCAATCTTACTACAATTTTAGGTTACCCTAAACAGAGCATTTCAGTACAACATATTGCCTATAGTATTCTCAATATTTAAACAAGTAGTAGTTTCAGAGAGCAAACAGAATCGATGCTGGAGACTCGGTGTACCACACATTCAGCAAAACATTTCCAAACATTTCAAATCATTTGAAATAGTCCTTTTTCAAAATATCAAGTTAAAAAGAAACCTAAATCCACAGTCGAGTTTTGTAACTTGGCTCTGAAACCACTAAATGTAACACTCTAAACCGGCCTAGACGTTATGGCCGAATCTACAATGTCACATTGAAGTGTTTTTCGAAAAACATAATTTCGTTGAAAAACCATTCTATATTAAAAACTCTTTTTGATCTTAATGAAAATTTAGGATATCTTGTTCATTGTTAAAATTCAAGTCATTTACGAAAAATGTTAATCACATTAGATTATTATTACACTTTAAAATAATGTTGGTTGAGGAAGCTTTTAAAATATGTTGTGTAAACATGGTATTTTGAAAAGTGTTATTTTTTCAAAAATCCGCGGCCTATTACTAACAGATATGAATCAAAGTAAATAAATCCCAACTTAAAATAAAAACTTAAAGTGGCCTTATTACAAAAAAAAATACCCAAATTAAATTACTTATATATTAAAAGTTAAAAATGGAAGCAAAAGTGATTATGTGGCCACCTTCGAGTCCCTCGCACCACCGATCCCCTAAGAATTACCTGTGCAGAAAAGAAAAAGGGTGAGTTTATGAAAACTCAGTGTGTAATCCCTTAACAAGAGCCAGTCATATAGTAGGAAATTACTGTCTGGCCTAAGCCCGTTTCAGTACAGTCCAGTGTTGGGCCTTAGCCCGTTACAGTATTAGTATCAGTACGGGCCTTAGCCAAATTTAGTAACAGTATCAGTATCAGTACAAAATGCAAACAGAGATCCTACCCCACCCGCCTCTACACTCCACTCTGTCCAGCCCTACACTCTATGTGGGGATAAAATCAACCCACCCATCCTTACACTCCAAAATAGCACCGGTTGCGGCACTAACCAGTGGTTGCAGCAAAGTTGCCAGTTCTGTACACATCCTCCAATCAATAATAAACTCATCCCCATGCAATATGTCATGCGTCGTGGCATAATATCATACGTGTATGCAATATATATGGAATGGCATGCTCGAATACAGTCATACACATCATAAGGGCAAATCAGTCATTTTACCTCATAGGGGCATAACAGTCATTTCACCAAATTAGGGTCTAGGTGTACTTACTGACCCAACAGTTGGTCCACAGTTGTCTCGGGAGACCTGTCCAACCTTATCAGTCAAACAATAAAAATGGGCCCACGGCCCATATTACGAGCCCATGTGGCCTACGAAGCCAAAAATGGCTTTGGTCGTGTAAACTACACAGCCAGGCCCAATAATCTCCACACATCCGTGTGCTTTACTCATGTGGGGCCCACGATCCCGTGCGGCCTACATGGCCCATTTCGACCCATCATGGCCTGAATTGACCTTAGACCATGAAATCGCTCATGCCCAGCCTTAACTGTCTTACGCCCACAATTGAGTGTTCAAAAAATAGCACGAGTGAGCGCACGCTCGTGTAGTGTCGGCGGTCACCTATTTCGGCTTTTGTCGATTTACGGCAGTGTGGTTACACACCTATTCACAAAAACGTGCGAATAGTCCACGAGTACTCCAACCTACATTCAATCACAAGTTTCGGTTAATCGCATCCCAATCGACCTATCAAAAACCCCCACCAAAAATACTTGTCCAAAAGATTACCTCTCACTTGATTAGATCAGTTAATTGTGGCTTGCTCACTTAATCTGTTTCCAAGAGACTAATAAATAGGCCTTAGGGGGTTGTTTGTGTTCCAACCAATACTTATCAACCATAAAAAAAAATGAACAGTTTGAACTAGACGAAAAGTCACTTACTAAAAATACAGAGTCCAGATTAGAAGGAAAGAATAATCGACAACACCCACAAAAAAGTCGAAAGTACAGAGAATGATAGAGGAAAAGTGGAATAATTCTATCATAAATTGATAGCACAGGACAGTTTAGGCACAAGATTAAAAAGATAAAAGAGAGGATGAAGAAAGAGCAATACCGAGCAGTTGTATAACTACCAAAATCGATAGAGAGCACAGAAGAATCGACACAAAGGAGGTGGAAGAATGAGTAATATTCGGTCAAGGTAACAATATAAAAAGAGAGGGGATCTTGTTAAAATAGAAAGAATCGAAGGAGAGGAAGGAGAAATAAGAGAAGAGAAATCGATAGTAGAGAAAGAAGTAGTAGTTAAAACAACAAGATTTGGGAGAGAGAAAGCAAGGTCATTCGGCCATAGAGGAAAACTAAATGAGAGAGGAAGAGGAGAAATTAATTGGTCAACCAAAAGAATATTAGGGAAGAGCAAAATTAGGAATAGACCAACGAGCAAAACCCGAACGATCTTTAGCAACAATCGGTTACAAAAGAAAAACCCGAAAGAAGAAAAAGCATAAAAACTCCAAACGTAGGAATTCAACACCAAGGAGTGAAAGAAAAGCACCAAAATGCAATAGTCAGAAACCAAAGTGAGAAGGGGAGAATTATCCTAGTCCTAGCTGAATTCTGAGTGGCTAAGTTCAAAATCAGCACAACTCCTCCACAACCTCAACCTCCCTAATTTTTCCTCCTAAAATCTCTCCCCCATTATCTCCTCAAATCCCCCAAATCGATCACTATCCTAATCCCCCATAATCCCTCCTAAATTTCGGCTACACACTCCCCTCACCTGTCAAACACTTCAACCGCCCATTAGCTTCAGAGTCTACTGATATTTAACCTCTTACATGGCATAACAACAAAATAAAACCTTCATTGCGCGTAGCAGGTCTCGAACTCAAGACCTTTAGCAGCAATGACACACTACTTACCCCCTGACCAGCAGGCTCTTTCTGTCATGCTATACCCACATTAATTTAAAAGCCTACTAACTAAAGGCAAGGGCTTATTCAAGTAAAAACAAAATTTTATACAAGCCAAGGCTTGAACTCGAGACTTTTCCAACACTTCCCAAGACACCTAACCACTAAAACAAGCATGCATTTTGTGACACAACATATATAAATAAATATTTAAGATTTGGGGCGTTACACTTTTGGTAAGACTGAGAATAGGGATAATAACATAACTTAGGGATCTCTACGGAACAAGTTAAATGAATAAGTCGTCAGATTCAGAGCCAGAATAACGAGTACAGTCTAGGTGGATTTTTCCTTAGGTATTGTCTTAATTCAATTGATTTTCCCAAAAGAAATTCCCCCATTCTATTTTCTGTGAATTCTTAGTTTAGATAATTAGTTAGTTAAAACAAAAACCTCTTTATTCTTAGGCTAGATAATAAAAAGACAGTCATTACTAGTACTTTTAGTTCATTTGGGTTCGACAATCTGGTCTTGCTAAAACTATACTACTGTTCGATAGGTACACTTGCCTACATCACGATAATAGTTAGTTTCAAGAACGATTAATTATAAATATTTAAAACCTATCAAGAAATCTCGCGATCAAGTTTTTGGCGCCATTGCCGGGGAACTAAGATATTAGGAACGCTCAATTTTTATTATTTTAGCCATTTATTTTTCTTGCAATTTAATTTAATTTAATTTATTATTATTTATTAATTTATTTTTTTTCTTTCTCTTGGCAGGTTTTTATAGTTTATGACTAGAAGAAACCCGTCAGGACCATTACTTTTTGATGAAGAAATCGATCACACAGTTCGCAGAAACCAAAGAGAAATAAGGTGAAGCTTAAGATACACAGAGAATGAGCAAGAGGACGATACTCAACCCCCAACCGAAGAGATGGCTAAAAACCAAGACAATCAGCTACCTCCTGTAATTGCGGTTAATCAAAATCCTGCTCCACGCACTATGTATGATTATGCTAAACCTTCTTTAACAGGAATTGAATCAAGCATAGTTAGACCTACTGTAGCTGCAAATACTTTTGAACTGAAACCTAACGCAATTCAAATGATACAGCAATTTGTTTAGTTTGATGGTTTGCAGGATGAGGATCCCAACGCTCACTTAGCAAACTTCTTAGAGCTATGTGTTACATTTAAAATTAACGGTGTTTCTGATGATGCAATTCGTCTTTGGTTATTCCCTTTTTCATTGAGAAACAAAGTTAAAAGTGGTTGAACTCATTACCACAAGGGTCAATCACTACTTGGGAACAAATGACTGAAAAATTTGTCTTAAAATATTTTCCACCGGTTAAAACGGCTAAATTATGTATTGATATCTCTTCGTTTGTGCAGATGGACTTCGAAACTCTTTATGATGCATGGGAGAGATACAAAGACTCACTGAGAAGGTGCCCTCACCATGGATTACCACTTTGGCTATAGGTTCAAACGTTCCATAATGGCCTGAATCCTTCGACTCGACAAATGGTTGCTGTTGGCGGAACCATCAATCATAAAACACCTGAAGATGCCTATGAGTTTATAGAGGAGATGCCACTGAATAACTATCAGTGGCAAGTCATGAGGACAAAGCCAACAAAAACAGCAGGTGTTTATAACGTCGATTCAGTTACTATGCTGTCAAACCAGCTAGAACTTCTAAATAAAAAGGTTGATGGTTTACTCGGTTCTACTTAGGTACATCCAGTAATGAGGCGCGAGACGAATGGAGGAGGAGCATGCACAGAGTATCATCCCTTCAACCCTAGCATCGAGGAGAAACAAGTTCAATATATGGGTAACAATAACTCTAGATCCCAAAATAACCCATATAGTAACACTTATAATGCAAATTGGAGGAACCATCCCAATTTCTCGTGGGGCGGTCAAGGAAATCAAAGACCACAACATCCTCCGGGTTTTCAATAACCACCCTATCAACAGGAAAAGAAACCGAACCTTGAAGAGATGCTGTCTAAATTTATCTTGGTGTTAGAAACCCATTTCAAGAACACCGAGACAGCACTTAAACATCAACAAGCGTTGATCCAAGGGCTCGAAATGCAGATAGGCCAGCTGTCCAAACTAATCTTCGAATGACCACAAGGTAGCTTGCCCAGTAATACTGAACCCAACCAAAGGAATAGCTCAACGTGATTAATGTTCAAGATGTAGAAGGATTCGTTGAGCTTGAGCCAAAACCGAAGCAAGAAACTGTGGTGAGCAGAGATCAAGATGAGATAGGTCATAATAAAAACAAATCAGTGAATGTCGAATATAAACCTCGTGTGCCATACCCCAACGCGACAAGGAAAGACCACTTAGATGAACAATTTTGTAAATTCATTAAACTCTTAAAAAAATTACACATTAACTTACCGTTTATTGAAGTTCTATTGCAGATGCCAAACGCAATGAAATTTTTAAAAGAACTTTTAGCAAATAAGCGGAAGTTGGACGAGGCGTCGTATGTGGAGCTAAACGAAGTTTTCTCAGCTATTCTACAGAATAAACTACCCAGCAAACTAAAAGATCCACGGAGTTTTACGATTCCTTGCTTAATTGGTAGTTTAGATGTTAATAATGCATTAGCTGATTTAGGGGCTAGTATTAATGTTATGCCTTACAAAATGTTCAAACAATTAGGTCTTGGGAAACCCAAATAGACTAGGATGAGCATTCAATTAGCAGATAAAACTATAAGATTTCCTAGGGGTATTATTGAAAATGTGCTAGTTAAAATCGATAAATTTATATTTCTCGTTGACTTCATTGATTTAGACATAGAGGAGGATAGAAACACTCCTTTGATTTTAGGAAGGCCCTTTTTGGCAACTGCTAAAACGATTATTGATGTTGGCACAGGTGAGCTCACACTTCGTGTGGGAGACGAAACAATCACCTTCAAGCTTGCAATACTGGCAACACATCAAAATTGAAGGTGATTGTTTAGACCATTCTACTAAAACTGACAATATGGTGCAACCTAGTTTGCAGGAAATGAGTCTGAAGGAAGCACATGAGCCATTATCAAGCAATAGTAGAGGACCAATTCATGAAGATCGAAGGCTACAAGTCGAGGAGATAGATGAATGGCGGATGCATAAACCGAAAACACATGATAAACCAAAACTACACCAAAACGAGCTCAATACCTTTCCAAATCAACTTAAGGCTGGAGATACAGTTTTATTAGATGCCATGGATCCTCACATTGTCACTACCAAACCAAATGAAAACGTCCCTCTTACGGTACTTAGTATTTTCCCATTCGGTATAGTCGAGGTAAGTCATCCCAAGTTTGACACTTTTAAGGTAAATAATACCCGTCTAAAACTTTATTTTGATAAGATGGATAGCAGGAATGAGGAGTATAAACTCCATGAACCCCCATAACCATTCAATGGAGAGGTAAGTCGAGCTTAGACTATAAATAAGCGCTTCTTGGGAGGCAACCCAAGCACTAACTGTATTAACTTCTTTAAATTTTAGTGTTTAACACCTAACTTACTAATGGAGCTCTTGAATACAGGTTTACCACCTAGACACGACCAATCACACGAGTGTACTGAGGGCAGTGTGAAAACAGGGCAAAGATTTCCCCAACACGGGCTACGATAAAGCGCCACGGCCGTGCGACACACCCTTGGCAAGCAACCCTGGGTGAACCTGTTAAATTAACACGGGTGTGGGCCTACATACACGGGTGTGGGAGAAGTGAACGAAGCCAGGCATAGCCGTGCGACACTACAATGTGCACCCTCACAACCAAGGAACACGGGCATGGGGAAATTATCAGACGCGCCCAAATTCAAAATTTTCGAATCATGCGGGCAAAAATTGGGGAACACAGGCGTGTGAATCAGCCGTGCCACTTGAAAAAAAAATTAGATTATCGATTTTATCGTATTTTTCTTTTATTAATTTTTGAAGATTCTTTTGTTTTTAAAATGGCTTATCTTTATGATTACTATCAAATTATTCCCCCAATTCTCCTTTTGTCCTTCAGAGTCATGTTTGTCCTCTAGTTGTATTTCTAGCAACTCGCTCTTGCTAATCCAGGAATTTCATCCATTTTCAACTTAGGAAGTTTCACTTCTCTCCCTATCTTATTTTTATATTTGTATATCTATCTTTGTACATTGAGGGCAATGTACGTCTTAAGTGCAGAGGGATATTCTTTTTACTATCAGAAAAATCTCTGAATGACTGCCTTGTTCTCTTGAACAGCTCTTATATCATATTTAGGATAAATTTTGATTGATCTATGATTTTGATTGATATATCTTTAATTAAAATATAGGCATTTATGCATTGATTGTTTAAACTTTAAGACATTAGAGAATCAAGCATGATAAGTTGATTTTTAAGAATTTAAAAATTTAGGTTGTTTCCCCAAAGTTTAGGTATTACTTTGAGTTGGAATTCACAAGTTTTAAACATCAAAAAGCCATAATTTTGTGAGATTTTTGAGCCTTTTGAGCATCTATTAATTCTTTCATGCTCACTTTTATTATTGCTTTGAGTGCGTCAGTAATTGAAACTGTTATTCTAGAACTTTCTTGATTATGCATGTCAAGACCACACTTTTTGATTTGATATGTCAAAATGAGAAAGGCACTTAGGATTAACCCACTCATGCCATGAAAAGCCTACCTCTATGATTAACCCTTAGTAAACCCCATTGAGCTAACAAGCCATTTCTTGTATTACCCTTAATATTAACCCTTAACCATTATTGTTGAAATCCCCTAAATTAATTTGATCCTCATTTTTGTCGAGATTGGAATTGAAATAGTTGCTTCGCTATGTTTTATTCTACTTTGTAGTTTAACTTGTTATTAAAAAAAATGTATACATCTTAGTAGTAGTAATCTTCTGAGCCAAAGATGTAACACCCCGCACCCGAGACCGTTGCCGGAGTCGAACACGAGGTGTTAATGAACTTAATTCATTTATTTACACAGTTCATTTTAAAATTTCCAGACAAGCTGGCTAACTACGTCACTGTCACCTTAAAAATCAAATCTCGAGTTCCAGAACTCAAAAACTGATTCCGTAAATTTTCCCTCAAACTATACTCATATATCCATCTACAGATTTTTTTCTAAAATTTTTTGTCAGGCCAATTAGTACAGTTTATTAGTTAAAGTCTCCCCTGTTTCAGGGTTCAACTACTCTGACCTTCATGCATTTCGACTTAGATATCTCCCTGTACAGAGCTTCAATACTTATGCCGCTTGTTTCTAATGAAACTAGACTCAAAAAGGAATCTATAAATTAAAGAATGACTTCTAATTGTCTCTGGTTAATTTATGGTAAATTTTCAAAGTCAGAACAGGGGATCCAGTAATCGCTCTGGCCCTGTTTCACGAAAACTTAAACATCTCATAAAATACGGCTCATATGGTCGTTTTGCTTCTTCCATATGAAAATAGACTCATCAAGATTCGATTACATAATTTATTCATTATTTAATTACATTTCTACTATTTTTAGTGATTTTTCGAACTCACATCACTGCTGCTGTCAGCATCTATTTTAAGGCAGATTTTACCTATTTCGTAGTTTCCATGATTCAACTAGCCATTTAACATACATAGCACCAAATATGATCGTGATTAACCATTCCAATGGCTAATCATTTCCAAGCATTTCCACACTTCTCAATAACCATATATATATATACAAAATGATTATAACGCTATGCTCAAAATATATAAGCCATTTTCGCATGGCCAACCGAATATATACAATACCAAAAAGGTACTTAATTAACAACGAAGGTCAATCCTATACATGCCGTTATCAAAGTTTAACTAAAAGAGTACCAAAAGGGCTTAGATAGTGTGGACGACTTCGACTTTGACAATCCCGAGTCCGATAGCTGACGAACAAAATCTATAAAACAGAGAATCAAAGAAACAGAATAAGCATTTAATGCTTAGTAAGTTTTGAGTAATGAAATTAGTTACGACTAAAGTATAACGTTCATATGGCTAAATGAATAATTTTATATATGCATATTCTCAAAATCATACTTACTCCACGCTTCAATCAATATATTCATACACAAGGTATCAAACCTAACTAAAGGCTGAAAGTTCGTTAATCAATTGAGCGAATACTATTTAATTGGAATCGACTTTTCCGAAGCATATACGAAACATACCTTATCGTGTGGATTTTATGAGCGTATTAATTGAAATTATTACAGCAAGGTCGCTCACTTCCAAACCCAAGTACCTTCGGGATTTAGCCGGATATAGCAACTCGCACAAATGCCTTCGGGTCTTAGCCCGGATATAGTCACTAGCACAAATTCTTTCGGGACTTAGCCCGGATATAGTTACTAGCACAAATGCCTTCGGGACTTAGCCCGGATATAGTCACTAGCACAAATGCCTTCGGGACTTAGCCCGGATATCATTCAAATAATCATGCACAAATATCAATAAATCATGACACATCCATATTTCATTTTCATTACTAAGGCTCAAACACAAGACACTTATCAAACCTTACCAATTTCGGCTCAATAGCCACATACAAAGAGCATGATTTTGATTGGCTTTATAACATGATCTCTATACACATTCGGCTACCCGTCATAGGTATAAACTAATCACCTCAATATATAATTCAAGTAGAATCATTATATCTCCGTTTATTTGTTATGCTTATATGTCATGACTTAATCAAATCATAAACTAAGTTTCATTACTCGAAGACTTACCTCGGATGTTGTCGAACGATTTCGACGGCTATTCGATCACTTTTTCCTTTCCCTTATCCAACTTTGATCCTCTAGGCTCTTGAGCTAAATCAAACAATTTACTTCCCAAATTAAACATAGTCATACGACATCCATATACATTTTATACTAGCCGAAATGTACCATCAAGATATACTTTACTCAAATAATTTACCTTGGCCGAACATGTATAATGTTTTGTAGCTTAATAAATTTAACATACATTATGTATTTATAATATTTGTGCAGCCAATTATCCATGGTCATACACACAGAATCAAAAATAAATACCAAATTTTCATATCCTTTATGCCCTAAGCCGAATACACTTGTCATGTTCACCTACATTTTTCAAGTACAACATTCTCATATTCGGCATTAGTATCAAGCATAATAGCCAATTCTTCCCACCTTGAATCTATGCATCTATTTAATCATAGTTTGTTCAAGCACTCATACAACAAGATACATCCAATTTAACAAGAAACAAAAACCTTATTTCTCCATAGCTACTATGGCCGAAAGTTCTAGACATCTCAATACCGAAATTTTTAACATGGGTTGCCTAAAGAACTTGGTGATGACTTCAAATTAATCTAACATTTCAAGCAACTTAACACATCCATATAACTAAAAATTCTAAGTTTAAACACAATACAACATTTTAGCATCATGGCCGAATACTTCATGAAGTTGTTAAGACCCATCCTTTTTATTAAGCACTCAAACTCAATCATCTTCATGCCTCATCACCACAACATCAAACACCAACCAAGAAGACAACACCCATGGCCAAGTATCATCTCCATCAAATAGCCAAAGAATTTAAACCAACATCTAAAAATATGCATGAATTTCATGGAATAACATCAAACATACCTCTTCCTAAACATCAACCAACCGAACATGAAGCAAGAGAATCCTCTTCTTCTTCCTTCCTCAAGTCACGGCAATGGGGGAGCATGGATGAGATAACTTTGTTTTCATCACCCCTCCCTTTTCATTACTTTATTACTAACCTTTTATTTTATTATTTCTAACATAAAACATTAACACAAAATGTTTATAATATGCTTTAACCCATAGCATGGCCGGCCACCATCTTGATTTTTTAGTTAATTTGACATGCAAACCCATCATTTTTATAACATGCATTAATAGTTCCTTATAGATTAACCTATCACATTTCAAAAGTGTCACACATAAGTCCTATTAACTAAATTCACATGCAATCGACTAAATCGAAGCTTAAAACTTTCACACATTCATATTCACATATTTTAGACAATAAATATCATATTCAAATACTTCGGTGACTCGATTTAGTGGTCCCGAAACCACTTTCCGACTAGGGTCAATTTAGGGCTGTCACAAAAGAAGTTAAATTCCATATTCTGAGAAAAGCTCTGTTGTATGCAATTGATGACTAGCTATTTTTCTAGTTAGGCAAGTTTTCAATTCAATCTCGATTCTAACCTTTTCTTTTAGCTTGTGACCGCACCCCCTAACCAAGCCGCGTTATAACCATCTAAAGACCTTTTGATTGATGTTTCATCTCAATTTATAAGTGGTAGAGATTTGATTTTCATGCAAGCCTATGGTAATGACTTTTCATTATTGACTATTGAGTGCTTCATTTATTGTCCTTAAACAGCTCGAGTGATTTGAGTGAATCTTTAGTGAGGATGTGAAACTCTGTGATATTCTGAATCAAAGGTAATTACTTAGATGAGGAGAGACACCTATGTTTTTAGGATAAAATGCTCAACTTGGAATGTTTGAAACTTTGATGTTCTTTTAGTTGAATTCTCAATGTATGATTACTTGTGGATTATTTTGAGATATTATCGATAGAAATTATAAGTTGAGAAGGATTTATTTTGATTATGAGTTGAGGATTTTGCTTGAGGACAAGCAAATGCTTAAGTGTGGGGGTATTTGATAAATCGTAATTTATACATATTTTTACCCCATGCTTAATGCATTTTATGGATGATTTTTCCTTAGAATTGGTGAATTCGATGCTCCTAATGCCTTAATTTCATGTTTTATACTTAGGTGAGCATAGGAGAGCAAAAGGAACGAGAAACGAGCCAAAAACTGAGAAAATGGGCTGAAGTACGAAATCAACACGGCCTAAACTTCCTCACACGGGCATACCATACGGTCATGTCAATTTGGAAGAATCGAAGTACGACTCACATGGGCGTGTCACACGGGCGTGTCCTTGTTGAGCCCAAGTTTAGTCCAATTCAGAAAAGGCCAATTTTGAGGGTTTTTAGGCATTCCAAAGCCTATAAATACACCTAGAAGAGGAAGAAAAGAGACACACAGAAGTGGGAGTAAGGAATTACTCCAAGGAAGCCGATTGATCCATCTCAAAAGCCAGATTCACCATCAAGACTGAAGATCTCTCTTCAATTTTCCCTTCAGGATTTTTGGGTTTTCTTTATGTTTTTTATTCTTTATTATTCTAAGATGTTTTCTTATTTAGTTATGAACTAAAACCCCTAAATACCTAAAGGGAATGAAACCTAAGATGAATCTTGTTATTATTTTTCTAAATTGTATGATAAATATTTAACTTGTTCTCAATTATGTGTTCTTAATTCTTGTTTTGATATCCCAGGATACTGATTCAAGATAAGCTCTTATTTAGAGGAGGAATAGACCCTATCTAAGAGTACAGTTGTCATAATTAAGCGGAGTTGTTTGCGTGCCTAGACATAGGGTGACAAGATTTTGCTGGATTAGGGTGAAACCTAATAAGGGGATCCATAGATCGAGTTAATGCAACCTTAGGGTGTTAATTAGAGAAAGGTCTCAATTATTCAATCTAGGGATTAGACATTATTAGTCTTGAATAGGGATAATAACATAACTTAGGGATCTTTACGGAACAAGTTAAATGAATAAATCATCCGGTTCAGAGCCAGAATAACAAGTATAGTCTAGGTGGATTTTTCCTTAGGTATTGTCTTAATTCAATCGATTTTCCCAAAAGCAATTCCCCAATTTTATTCTCTGTGAATTCTTAGTTTAGATAATTAGTTAGTTAAAACAAAAACCTCTTTATTCTTAGGCTAGATAATAAAAAGGCAGTCATTACTAGTACTTTTAGTTCCTTTAGGTTCTACAATCTGGTCTTGCTAAAACTATACTACTGTTCGATAGGTACACTTGCCTACATCGTGATAATAGTTAGTTTCAAGAATGATTAATTATAAATATTTAAAACCTATCACGAAATCACGCTATCATGTCACCAAGCTAGCTCGAGGTTTGAAAGTAGTCAGAGCATCGATCACACTATCAATTTGATCATTTGGGTATAATTGGTTTATATATTTTGAATATGGCATGCATAGGAACTTGGTCTTTTTGTGATATGTGTCATTATCTATTTTGCCAAATTTTTTGGCTTGTTATGGTATTTGATTCATTTTGTAAATGGCCATTCGGTATTGGCTAATATTTGTTAAGTATTTATGCATATAGAGATGCCTTTAATGAATGGAGTTGTTGCATGGTTTGGGATGATAATTATTATATGTGATAGAAAATAGCATGTAATTGATGTGTGAATGTCTTGGTTGTGTGTATATGCTTGGATTGGGGTTGTTTGATGTTGTGTAGGTTGGTGCGAGTAAGGGTGGCAAAAAGGCTTCGTAAATAGCATCATTTTTGTCCCACGGGTAGACACATGGGCGTGTCTCTAGGCCATGTGTGACACGGCTTGTCCATTGGGTGTGTGATCTGACCATGTGTCCCATTAATTTTTGAATTTTAGCTTCGAATTGGCCACATAGTCAAAGACACGGCCGTGTTTCTCAGCCGTGCGAAGGGCATAGCCTAGGGAAACGGGTGTGTGCCTAGGGCATGTGAAGCCTGCACTTAATTTATGAAAAATTATGAAAATAAAATCGCCCAGATAGCCTAGCACATGGGCGTGTGCCTTGGCCGTGTGACCCTAATTTGTTGATGACGTCATACACAAAGAGTTACACGGATGTGTCCTAAGCCACACGAGCGTGTGAGACCACATGGCCTACCCACACGGGCATGTGACCCTCCACAGCATGAAAATTTTCTAACTGTTGTAACAATTTTGAAAGGTCTCGGTTTAGTCCTGAACCACTCCCAATGTTTGTTTTGGACCTCGTAGGCTCGTATTAGGGACAATGTGAATGTATATGAAAAGTTTTAATTTGGATGGAAATTTATGTCTCTGTTCTGCATGATTACTTGTGTATAAATCCAATAATGCCTCGTACCGTATTTTGGCATCGAATATGGGTAAGGGATGTTATATTTAGTGGTATCAGAACTACGATTTAGTCAATTCTTGGACTAACGCAGCCTGTGTACGAGTCTAGCTATACATGCCATATATATATTTTGATAGTGTGACGACTCCTGACAATTATAAAATTGTGTTTTCATATAGTAAATGAATCTCGACCGAAACATGGAATATGATGTAGAAAGTAATACACCATCTCTTGCTTAAGAGGCAGCGCCATTTGAAAGTAGACCTGTAACTGTGAGTTAGGGAGAAGGAGAAGGGGATATGGAAGCCTTTTTCCATATGATGAATACATGGTATACGGAGTTTGTTCGAACGAACCCGAACGCTAGACCCCCTCCACCCCCATCAAATCCTCAACCTATCCCTGTAGCCCCCCAAGTTGTGGAAATGGTAAGAATGAACAAGCCTCCGGTTGACAGAATTCGTAAACAAGGAGCCAAAGAACTCTAAGCTAATATAGATGATGATCCTGCAAGGGTAGAGTTTTGGCTCGAGAACACCATCAGAGTATTTGACGAGTTGTCTTGCACATCTGAGGAATGCATGAAATGTGTTGTGTCATTCTTGATAAACTCGGCTTACCAGTGGTGGAACACACTTGTGTCAGTTGTACCTATGGAGAAAGTTAATTGGAAATTCTTCCAAGAAGAGTTTCGTAAGACGAGCATTAGCTAGAGGTTTATCAATCAAAAAAGAAAAGAATTTCTTGAGTTAAAACAGGGCCGAATGATAATAATAGAGTACGAGCATGAGTTTGTAAGACTTAGTAACTACGCTCGGGAATGTGTATCGACTGAGGCCATCATGTGTAAGAGATTTGAAGATGGATTGAATGAAGATATCCGATTGTTGGTTGGTATTCTTGGACTGAAAGAATTTGTGATACTTATAGAGAGAGCTTGCAAGGTTGAAGAATTGGCTAAAGAGAAAAGAAAGGTCGAGATAAAGCCAAGGACTCAAAGAAGAGACCTATGAGTAAGTCGTTTCAGTATTGATAAAAGAAGTTGAGGGATTTCTATTCTCATTCCAATGCTTCTATTGGGCTCTCAAACAGAAATCAGAATAAACAGTATTCAGGTTCGAAAGCTCAAACCACTTTGATTGCTAGTGTTGGCAATGCTCAACAAAATAGAGCGGAATGTCTGCATTGTGTTAGATGTCACCCCGATGAGTGTTGGATGAATAATCGGGCACGTTTCAAGTGCGATTCACACTATCACTTTATCAAATATTGCCTTGATATGGTTGAGAAAGAAAAACTTCATAATACGAAATCTGGTAATACTACTTCTAGAGGGAGGCCACAGAGAAATCTGAGAAATAGATCAAGTGGTAAGAGTGCACCTAGAGATTCGACTGTGAGAACTGAGGGTAGAACACTTCGAGGACTTATTCCATTCGCACTCACGAAGAGGCTTCACCTCCTGATGTAATTACGGGTACTTTTTCTCTTTATGATACTCATGTTGTTGCTTTGATTGATCTGGGATCAACCCATTGGTATGTTTGTATGAAATTGGTATCTAGTATGAATATGTCTGTTGAGTCTACAGAATTTTTGATAAAAGTGTCGAACCCTCTAGGCAAGCATGTGTTAATTGACAAAGTATGTAAGAATTGTCCTTTGATGATTAGAGGTCATTGTTTTTCGGCTAATCTTATGCTTTTGTCATTTGATGAATTTGATGTAATTCTTAGTATAGATTGGTTGACCATTCATGAAGTGGTTGTAAATTGTGGAAGAAAAATTATTGAATTGAAATGTGAAAGTGGTGATATTCTTTGGGTTAAATTAGATGAATCGAATGAATTTCCAGTTGCGATCTCTTTTATTACAGCTCAGAGGTGTATAAGAAAGGGGTAGAATTATTATCTTTCCTTTGTGTTGAATACCAAAATGTCTGAGTTAAAGATTGAGTCAGTTCCGATAGTATGTGAGTATTTGGATGTGTTTATGAAAGAGTTTCCCAGATTGCCTACAGTTAGAGAAGTTGAATTTGGTATTGAGTTAGTCCCTAGCACTGCACCTATTTTGATTGCTCCGTACAGAATGGATTTAACAGAATTAAAAGAGTTGAAAGCTTAGTTGCAAGAGTTGATGATAAAGGTTTTGTGAGACCTAGTTTTTCTCCGTGTGGTGCACCAGTATTATTTGTGAAAAAGAAAGACAGCTCTATGAGACTATGCATTGACTACTGACAAATCAATAAGGTGACCATAAAGAATAAGTATCCTTTACAGAGAATAGATGGTTTGTTTGACCAATTGAAAGGGGCCACTGGTTTTTAAAAATAGACTTGTGGTCTGGTTATTGCCAGTTGAGGGTTAAGGAGTCAGATGTGAAAAAAAATGCATTTCGGACGAGGTATGGGCACTATGAATTCTTTGTTATGCCATTTGGGTTAACGAATGCTCCTGTTGTTTTTATGGACTTGATGAACCGGATTTTCTGACCATATTTGGATAAGTTTGTAGTTGTTTTTATTGATGATATACTGATTTATTCTCGAAATGAGTCCAAGCATACTGAGCATTTGAAAATAGTTTTACAAACTTTGAGAGATGAACAAATGTATGCTAAGTTTAGTAAAAGTGAGTTTTGGCTTCAAGAAAGTTTTGGCATTAAGAAGTTGGATTTTTTGGGCACATTGTTTCAGGTGAATGTATTCGAGTTGACCCGAGTAAGACTTCAACAATTGTTGATTGGAAACCGCTGAGGAATGTATCTGAGGTTAGAAGCTTTTTGGCTTAGCTGATACTACTGACGGTTTGTTAAAGGATTTTCCATGATTGCTACTCTGATGAAAAAGTTGCTATAGAAGGATGTTATGTTCGAATGGTCAAAAAGGTGTCAACAGAGTTTTGAGAAGTTGAAGGCATTATTGATTGAGGCACAGGTTTTAGTACAACTTGAGCCGGGACAAGAATTTGTAATCTATAGTGATGCATCCTTGAATAGATTAGGCTGTGTGCTTATGTAAGAAGGCAAAGTGATAGCTTATGCCTCGAGGCAATTGAAGCCGTATGAGAAAAATTATCCGACACATGATTTGGAGCTAGCCGCCATTGTGTTTGCGTTGAAGAATTGGAGACATCATTTGTATGGTGAGAAATGTCATATTTATACTGATAATAAAAGTTTAAAGTACTTAATGACTCAAAGGGATTTGAATTTACAGCAGAGGAGATGGTTGGAATTGTTAAAAGATTACAAGTTAATGATTGACTACCATCCGGGAAAGGCGAATGTGGTTGCCGATGCTTTGAGTAGGAAGTCGCTATTTGCTTTGAGAGCTATGAACACCCAGTTGACTCTAACCGATGATAGTTCGATTCTAGCTGAGCTGAGAGCTAGACTGACATTTCTTCAGCAGATTTATGAAGCTCAAAAATGTGACAGTGATTTACAAGCTAAAAGAGTCCAGTGTGAATCGGGTATTGAATCAGATTTTCAAATTGGTTCTGATGAGTCTTTGATGTTCCGAAATAGGATTTGTGTTTCTAAACATACCGAGTTGATTCAGAAGATTTTGCATGAGGCACGTTGTTTGTCAATTCATGTTGATTCAGAAGATGTCTGATTTGTCAGCAAGTAAAAGCTAAACACCAAGTACCTTCAGGTTTACTTCAACTTGTGTTGGTTCTCGAGTGGAAATTGGATAGAATTACTATGGATTTTGTGACGGGTTTGCCCTTGACATCGAAAAAGAAAGATGCCATTTGGGTTGTGATTGATAGGCTAATGAAGTAAGCTCATTTTATTCTGGTATGTACCAATTACTAACTTGATAAGTTAACTGAATTGTACATTGGTGAAATTGTTAGATTCATGGAGTGCCTATATCGATTACATCAGATAAAGATCTGTGGTTCACTTCACGGTTTTGGAAAAAGTTGTAAAAAGCTTTTGGTACAAAGTTGAACTTTAGTACCGCTTTTCACCCGCAAACTGACGGTCAGTTTGAACGTGTAATTTAGATTCTTAACGATATGCTCCGGTGTTGTATTCTTGAATTCGAGGGTAGTTGGGAAAAATATTTACCTTTGGTAGAATTTGCTTATAACAACAGTTTTCAGTCAAGTATTAAGATGGCACCTTATGAGGCATTATATGGCCACAAGTGCCAAACACCATTGTATTGGACTGAACTCAGAGAGAATTAGATTCACTGGGTTGATTTAGTCAGAGAAATCGAAGAAAAAGTAAAGGTAATTCGTGATTGCTTGAAAACTGCTTCAGATAGATAAAAATCCTACATGGATTTGAAATGGAAAGAGATTAAGTTTCAGGTCGGTGATAAGGTATTCCTGAAAGTGACACCATGGAAGAAAGTTCTTAGGTTTGGCTGGAAGGGCAAGTTCTCTAAAAATTCTTTCTTTTTCTGATCCATATATCTCCGACTCACATACTTCTTCCTAAATTCAGCTTGGAAGAATTCCCATGTAACATTCTCTCTCGGTACCACTGAAGTTATGGTATTCCACCAATGATAAGTTGTATCTTTCAGTAGAGATACTACATATTTTAAACATTCAGTAGGTGTACAAGACAATTCATCAAAAACCCGGATAGTATTCTCTAGCCAAAACTCATCCCTTTCTAGATCATCATATGCGGTAGCTCTAAATTCTTCCGCCCCATGTTTGCGGATTTTATCTATCGGAGGCTTACCAATTCTAACAGGTTCATCACCCTGTGGTACCTCAGGAATTGGTTGAGGAGAATGTGGGAGAGGTCTTTGTACAGCAGGGTTTGTTCTCAAGTACTGTGTAAACCATTCATTCATCATTGGAAAGAAGGCTTGTTTTGCCTCCTCACTTCGACCCTCAGACACGGGCCTTTCACTAGCAGACACAGACGCAACTCTTTGAACTGAAGCTGAAGCATTGCTCTCAGCTTCCTAGGATTCAGCTCTAGCTCGGTTGGATGACATTACAATATGAAAAACACATTTAAAATGATCAGAACTTATCACACTATCACAATTTATATAATGGCATGTATAACTAAACTCGTGTTTGCCACATCAAATTCAAGAATCAGCTAAACCGCAGCTCTAATACCACTACATGTAACAGCCCTAACCTGTATCTTTCAACGGAACAGGGTTTCAGAGCATTACCGAAACTTTCAAAAACATTTTACAAATAATACGTATAAATTACTATTCATTTACCGAGATCATTCAAAACGTCCCTTAATTGGACCCTTGAGACCCATCACAAGCATTAGAGTCGAGCTAGGACTTAATTGAAACCTCTAAGAATTTTACGCGACATTTCAAAAATTTTCCAAGCTGCAGGGCTCACACACCCGTGTGGGCTAGGGACACACCCGTGTGGTCAGGTCGTGTACTACACACGCCCGTGTCCCCAACCCATGTAACTCTCTGACTTTTAAGGCATGAAGAAATTGAAGTAACACGACCAAGTCACACACCCGTGTGCTAGGCCGTGTGGCGAATTTAATTTTCAAAATTTAGGCACAGTTTTCACACGGCTGTGTAACACCCCGTCTCCAAGGCCGTGTCAACCACACGGCTGAGACACACGCCCGTGTATTTGCCTGTGTGCCCAATTCTGAGCATTCTGTTACTCAAAATTAAGGTGCAGTGGACACACGGCCTAACCACATGCCTGTGTTACCAGGCCGTGTTTCATACACGGTCTAGACACACGCCTGTGTGTTTGCCCATGTTGACAAAATGAAGCCATTCCTAGCTTCATTTCTCACCCAAAATTTCACCCAATACCTGCACTTGAAACACACAACCAATACCAACCATTCCAAGCATTTAAATTAAATAAACTTCTTCATTAAACAGGGCATATCATTGCATATATAGGTGGTTATAAAGTTACCTTGGATTAACTTAGGCAATTAAAACCTTTGATAACATATACTCAACTTAACACATGTGTATATATATATCAAAATAACCTACTTAATCATACCAAAATAAGTCATTACTAGCCATTCCAATGGCTAGGTTACAAAACATCATTATCAAGCTACAAATGGTCAAGTTGTCCTGTACATGCCATTATACCAAAATGATTTCACTAAGTATACCCAAAATGACTAGTTGATAGTGTGGCGATGCTTCAATGATCTTCCAACCTTCACGAGCTTCCGAGCACTATAAAATAGGGAAAATAAAATAGAATAAGCATCACATGCTTAGTAAGTTTGTATAGCGGAAACTAAACTTACCAATCCCGTTATTTAAATCTAAGCATACAAAATCATGTTTTCCATCCATTAGCAATATTGCCTAAACACATGCATTCAATCAAACATGTTAGTCACCAAAAATCCTCATAACAATCAAGTAAACATAGATGAGCTCATCATGCAATATTCTTTCAAGTCAATATCATTTCATCTCATAATTCTCATACCATGTCAAGAGTTATGTCTGTTGAATCATTGAATTTTCGATGGATGCTTAAGTAGTACACTTGAGGTGTACGATTCAATAATCTGTCAACACTTATACAAGGTACCCATCAGTGCACTTAATGTAACACCCCTAACCCATATCCGTCGCCAGAATACCAGACGAGACAACTTTCTGGCAATTACAATCATACTCAAGCATACAACTCAATACCAAGCAATTGTAACATAAATAATCAATTTAACATCTTTATAAATTATATCATAACCATTTAATCAAGATATGTCCAATATCAGGTTATAAGTAAATAATGTTAAACATATAAATATAAATATATAATCTCAACTTATCCAAAATTTTTCTTAAATAATATTGTAACACCCCTTACCCGTGTCCGAGACCGGGCTAAGGTACGAGGCGTTACCAGACAAACATACAAACATTAAACTAAAATACGAGCCATAAAATTTTATTCATATTTCAAAGCGTTCATTCTCTTACACATAGTCCCTTATTTGAGTCTACGGAGCCCAAAACATACTTTAGAAAGGGTTTGGGACTAAACCGAGAACTTACAAAAATATTGGAAATTTCATGCTTTAAGGCTCCACACGCCCGTGTCCCAAAGTCGTGTTCCATACACGGCTGAGACACATGGTCGTGTCTCTGCCTGTGTGGAATATACCTAGGCTATTTTCCAAGCTTTGGTCAACCTTGATCTCTTACACACTTATACAAAATCAAAAGCATATAACATGGTATTCATTTAATAATTATACATCCTCAATTAAACCACAAACATAGCATTTGTATGTCATCATACATGTGTCTCTCATACTCATTTTACCTTGTTTATTATAGTACCACTTATACATTTATACCAAGATTATCATCTTACCAAATATCTTCAGCTTAATCATCAAGCATTCATATTTAAAGCTAGATCATATCTTTATAAAATACCACGATTCAGATGCGCAGAATAACATGTTTACCTGAAACATTTCAATTCAATTCCATACCCAACAAGCATTACATTGAGACTAGTCATATATATATATATACATGTCATGATACATAACATTCTCTTTTTTTTTCTTATAAACACATATCATTTATTTCATTATGTAAATATTTCATATACCATAGTTTCCATGTATTCCACATATATTTATTTTCCTCCTCCTTCTCTCCATTCCACATCCTTAATGTATATAGCATTCTTGTAAGTACGATTTCACAATTTACTAATAAATGTTCACATCAAAATGTCCACACGAGTCATAGTCACTTAATTATTTATAATTCGAGCTACAGAGCTCCAAATTAAGATCCGTAAATTTCCCCTGAAACTAAACTCATATATCATTCCACCATAAAATTTTCATAATTTTTGGTTTAGCCAATTAGTACAGTTTATTCATTAAAATTTCCCCTATTTCACTTTCTGACAGTTCTGACATCTCTTCACTAAAAAATAATTATCTCACAGTACAGAACTTGGATAATATTCTTGTTGATTTATCTTGAAAATAGACTCATTATGGATTTTAAAAATATAATTTTGAGACTCTATTTATTTTTCTCCAAATTTTTGTGATTTTCCAAAGTCAGAACAGGGGATCACGTAATCATTCTGAATCAGTCTCATGAAAACATAAATATCTAAAAGTATAGAACTCCTTTGCTTTCTATGTTTCTTTTATATGAAAATAGACTCATTAAGCTTTAATTTTATATCTCATTCAGTCTCTGATTCAATTTATACTATTTTCGGTGATTTTTCAAAATCACGTCACTGCTACTATCCAAAACAGTTTTATTGCTAATTCACTCTTTCACACTTTCTTTGTATTAACCTCATTTTAACATACATATCACAAATCATTTTCACCACATTTCATACATTACAAGTATAGGCCCATGATCACAAGGTCACCATAAAATCATCCTCATGTATAACTTACTTGTTTATAACCTTACCACATCTTGGTCACTTAATGAACACATCATTCACATAACCAAGTTCCTGCACATATTCATCACAAAACTCACAAAGCAATACATAGAGAGTCTCCCGTTGAACACTTCGAATCAATCCTCGATACTTGGTGGTTTCAGCATATAGCTCCACCATCATATAGTTCGGCTCTCTTGTACACATGGTGAACACTTAGTACCACCCATGTGACCTAGCCAGTTTATCTCGTAGCTCTCTTGTCTACATGGTGTCCTTCACTTGGAACCACGCATGCGACTTAGCTACATATATCCCGTAGCTCTCTTGTCTACATGGTGTACACATAGTATCACCCATGCGACCTAGCTACATCATAATGTCTTGTAGCTCTCTTGTACACATGATGTGCACTCAGCACTATACATGTGACCTAGCTACATACCATCTGTATCATCCAATCTTTCTGAAGGTTCAACCGGGATTTCTCTCTCTTTTCCAACAATTTCACCAATCAAGTAATTATCCACAAACATATTTCCAATATTTTTATAAAATATCATAATACAAGTAATAGTGATGTATTACTTACATATAAACTTACATCTCATTTAATATCAACGCAATAACATTAAATTACACATTGTCTTATTAAAAATCATATGAACTTACAATTTCCCATAATATCCATAATCATAGAAATCACATTTATGTATGATAATTCAATGCACTTCATGTACCATAGACATATTTTTAAATCAATTCATAAACTTGGCACCATAATCATTTGATTTAACATAATTCAATTAATTCACTAAATTTAACTTTTAAATATAAATTACAGCATTATTGTTGTATTATTATCATACCAACTTACATACTTTCAACACCTCGGAGATCATAGTAAATATATCAATTTTACGTTGAAACATGCATAAATTAATGCTTTTATACATATGAACTTACTTTGATATTAAAACGGCCATTTTACTAACTTTCCCAATTTTCGATTTTTCTCTCATTCTAGGTTCAAATCTCGTTTCCCGGGATCTAAAAGATCATATTTTACTTATTTAATTAATGTAATATTCAAAACAGTCCTTAACTCAAACTTTGGAAAATTACAATTTTGCCCCTAAACTTTTGCATATTTACACTTTTGCCCCTAGGCTCGAGAATTAAACTTCATCCCTTATTCTTATGTTTTATGACATGATGATCACTTTTCCCTTCTATGGCAACATCAAATTCTCACTCTAACATATACTTATGACTATTAGGTATTTTTACCGATTAAGCCCTTTTGCTCGTTTTCACTTAAAACCGAGTAGCACAAGTTGTCTAACATAATTTAAAACCTCATATTGTATCATAAAACACCAGAATACACAAATTTTACCTATGGGTATTTTTCCAAATATGAACCCTAGGTTGAATTATTGCTAGCATAAGCTAAATCAAGTTACCGGGACTCCAAAAACGTAAAGAACTTGAAAAACGGGGTTAGAACAGACTTACAATTGAGCTTGGGAAGCTTGAAAACCCTAGCCATGGAGTCTCCCTTGGTATACACGTCCATGGTGAAGAAGATGAGCAAAATTGGCTTTTAATTTTGTATTTTAATTCATTTTACCCCTAAATGACCAAAATACCCTTACTACTAAACATTCCAAAAATTCCATCCATGTCCAATTTTTGTCCATAACTTAGAAATTGGTGAAATTGCTATTTAAGACCTCCTAATTAATATTTCAAATCAATTTCATACTAGAAACTTCTAGAATGCAAGTTTTGCAACTTATTCAATTTAGTCCTAACTTCGAATTAAGCACTTTATGCATAGAATTTCTTCACGAAATTTTCACACAATCATGCAATCATATCATAGACCTCAAAATAATCATAAAATAATTATTTATATCTCAGATTTTGTGGTCCCGAAACCTCTGTTCCAACTAGACCCAATTTTGGGCTATTACAAATATAATAGCATCGAAATAAGATATGGCATGCCACTAAAAATTTAAACTATATAACACCATAATTTTTAGCATTTATCCACATATAAGCTTGCTATATAAAAAGTAACCATTTTAACTAACACTTTAATTTACCAAACCAATTCAATAACCATTTAATCGGCTAAGTGCAAATTTAAGCATATATCCCAATTTCACTTACACGCCAATTACAAACACAAAAAAATAATTTAAAAGTCATATTCGAATGTCCTTAATATTTCATTACCAATCTGAATACACAAACCTCATATACTAAATATACAACTTCATTTTATGACATAACTTTTACATGGATATATTAACCAAAAATAAATAGCTAATGTAACAAATATTCATGTGCCGAATTAACACAACTCATCACACTTACAAATCAATATATATATATAAAGCTTACTAAATGAGCTATTTATAAATCATTCACTTTGCAATTAACCACTTCAAACCATATTCACCTACAAATATGCTTCCTAGCCGAATATGTCAACCACGACCAATATATATATATATCAACCACATCAATTACTCAACAATATAAACATGCTTGACAAAATAAACAAGCCATTTTCACATGGCTTTTTAACATATATACATATCAAAATCAAATATGTCCAAAGGATAATATAGCATATACGTTCCATAAGTTTGAATTTAAAACTTTCAAAAGTACCGAGAATAAATGATAGTGCGATCGACTTTACTGACGATCCCCGAGCATATAACGATCTCCAAAATCTATAAAACAAAGACAAATATATACACACAAAGTAAGCTAACTTAGCTTAGTAAGTTATAAACAATTTGCTCAAATTAATGATCTTGATAGATCAATAAAATAAAACCAAATCAGACTATCAATTTCATATATATATATATATAGACATTTCCAATCTAAAAATAAATAAACCATATAAAACATATATTTATACTCAAAATATACCATGGTCGAATATTCACATATATCAATTATCAATATAGTCTCCAATTTCAAAGTCATAATTTCATATATAATCGATTATACATATGCATTCATATATACATACTCATAAATCGAGCTTTTAAATTACATACTTATACTTATCATAAGATCGAATACACTACCCATAATTATATACATTTTCAATAGCATCAAATAACATTTTTATCACATTTCTTTTAGTCAATTTATCTTCATTTCAAATAAGTAAATCACTTTTACATACCTGATCACTTAAGCTCATTTAACACATTTGATTACTTTTGCCATTGCTCACATAAAATTTGCTAGGCATAAAGCCTAGTATAATACACCGGCACAGAGCCTGCTAGGCAATATGCCTGAAATAATACACCGGCATAAAGCCTGCTAGGCAATAAGCCTGAAATAATACACCGGCATAAAGCCTGCTAGGCAATAAGCCTGATATAATTCACCGGCATAAGCCTACTAGGCATAAAGCTTGAATATCACTAATACAAAGTCGATCTTACACATAATTCATATTTCGAAAATCCTAATTATTCCATAAGGTTCATACAAAGCTTTTCAAACATCATATCTCAATTGAATCGAACTTGTTCCCAAATCTCATAAACATTTATACATTCGGCTATAACTAATAGAAATTCACACAATTAAATTCAACATATAAAGATCATATACATTCAAATTTAACAACGCTTATTGCTTATAGACTTACTTTGGATATCAACGAACAATGTAAATCGACTATTCGACTATTTTTGCTTTTCCCCGATCCAAGTCCGATTTCTTTTGTTCTTGATCGTGAATTTGAATCAACAATGGCCGAATGTCATTTGCTTTCTCTTTTTCTTTTCTTTACTAGTTTCAGTCAAATAAAGATGAACACATGCATGGTTTCTTTAATGTTTTATTATATTATAACTTATATTATTTCATTAAATTATCAAAATAACCTTTATATAATAATTTGGATTCATTATAAAACAAGGTTTATGTCGTCCATTATTAATAGCCATGGTATATTTGCCACATAAATACTCCATATTAAAAAGCCACTAACAATTCAGCCCTTATGCTTTAAACTATCAAGTTTTCAATTTACGCTATTAAGTCCTTTTATTAAATTAAGTACACAAACAATCAAATTTTCATACGAAACTTACACACATGCAAATTCACATATAATAAACACGAAAAATAATATTTAAATATTTTTCTAACTCAGATTCATTGTCTCGAAACCACCGTTCCGACTAGGGTTTTAAATTGGGCTGCTACATTTAATCAAGGAACACACTCTCGAGCCACATATCGTATAACAGGATTACTATTCCAGGCTAAATCCTTTATATAACGTATGCTCAAAAGAGTTCAATTAGGATTACCAGTCCAGGCTAGACCCTAATCATAACGTATACTCGAGAGGTATTATATCCAGAGTACCTGTCCCGGCTAAATCCTTTCTATAACAAGGTTAATAGGATTACTCGTCCAAGCTAAATCCCATCCGCAACAAATGCAGGGCCTTATTAATTTTAGAAAAGCGCATATATTCATCGGAATTCAAGCATATCAAGCTTGTATTAAATTTAACCATATCAAGCATATCAAGCATGTATTAAATTTCTCATTATAGCATTCAAGTAATGTACATCAATATAAGTCACATTCCGTACAACACAACATTCAATTAAACATATTTACATGCCCAATTAAGTTACACGAACTTACCTCGACACTTGTTCGCGTTAGAAATCTACTAATCCAAAACCTTTTCTTTTCCTCGATCTAACCTCAAATTAGTGTTGTTTGGATCTATATAAATGAATTTAACCATCAATTTCACACATTTCATATTTAAATGGACTTAATCTTTGGCAAAATCACCATTTTGCCCCTAAATTTTCCATAAATTTTGATTTCGTCCTTAGGCTCGAAAAATGAAACTTGTGCAATTTAGTCCCTATTACAAGCCTATCCAAAATCCCATTACAAATTTTCCAGCACATGTATTCATAAAATTTCAGAATTTTTCTTCAATTTCACAAGTTTACATTTTAGTCCCTAAATCATGTTTCCATCAAAAATCACTTTGTAAAAGTTGTTTATTTATCAACAGCCTTTCATTTTCTACCATAAATTTATAATTTTCAACATATACATCCTTGACCCAGTTTCCAAACTTTGATAACTCTTCAAATTAATCCCTCAAATAGAGAGATTAAGTTATCCCGTTTTCAGAAATATCAAAATTACTAAAAACGGGACAAGAAAACTTACCCAATTAAGCCTTGAAAGTTTCGCCTCTCTCTTCTAGGGTTTCCATAGAATTTTAGGTTTAAGATGACAAAAGTAATATGATATTTTCTTTTCATCTTTTAATTAACTAAGTATTTAGCAATTTCCAATTTAGTCCTTGCCCTTTTCTATATTTCTATGGATAAGTCATCAAAGAAAATCTACATACTTCTTTAATGGTCTAATTACAATATAAGGACCTCTAGATTTGAATTCCATAGCTATTTAATTCTTATAGCTACTAGAATTCAACTTTCACATTTTATGTGATTTAGTCCTTCTCATAATTAAACATTTAATCGATAAAATTTTCATATCAACATTTTCACACGACATGCCTATTATAATACAGACCATATAATGAAATAAAAATAAACCTTATTTTTGGATCGAATTTGTGGTCTCGAAACCACTATTTCGATTTCACTTAAAAATAGGCTGTTACATTTGATGCCTTACTAGTATGAGTTAATGTGGCAATGTTTGATGCATGTTTGAATGGCTAAAATGGTATATGATGAGTTGATTTCAATATGGTCAAGGTATGGTATTTTTTGGAAATGGTATTAAACTATGTGTGAATGATTCAGATGTAGTAAGTATGTATGTTTAGGTAACTTGGAATGTTTGCATTTGAGGTGCCTTATATGGCATATTGGTTGAATGATCTTAGATTATTGAATTTGTCATTTCATATAGGTTTTGGTCTCGAGGTCTTGATGATGTGCACAAAATGCTTTTAGGTACATGCTTGATTTTAGTGATAGAAATGGTTTGTTTTGGGCAAATTCATGCCCACACGGCTTGAGACACGGGCGTGTGACTCAGCCATGTGTGACAAATGGCCGGGCGACATGGCTATATGTCCCTGTAGGTTTTTAATACATGCAAGTCAGGCTATTACACGTCATAGCACATGGCCTAGCACATGGGCGTGTGTAGCTATTTCGAGAGTTACATGGTTTGGCACACAGGTGTGTGGCTTGGCCGTGTGACCCAACTCAGAGAGTTACACGAGTAAGGACACAGGCTATGTCATGGCCTGAGACACAAGTGTGTGTCTCAACTGTGTGCGTCACATGGCCTGACCATATTGCCTTGTGACCCATGCAGTCCAATTGTTCTATCTTTTTCCTTATACTTTCCGATTGTTTCCAATTTGGTCTCAGATTATTTCGAGGGTATTTCTAGAGCCTCGAGGGCTCAATCAAGGGACGTTATGTATGTGATTGAATGTATTTAGATTATGTTTGAAATGGCATGTAAAAGGAATGTTTTAATATTTTGTTTGTATGGTAATGCTTTCTAACCCTATTCTGGTGATTGATATGGGTTAAAGGGTTACATTTAGTGGTATCAGAGCTACGGTTTAGTCAATTCTAGGACTAACGTAATGGAGTAAATTTAGTATATACATGCCACATATACCCTGTGATAGTGTGATGCTTTTGATCCGTTCTAATATTGTATTTCCTTATAGATTCAAGATGTCATTTGAATTGAACTGGGCTATAGCTAATGAAGCTAAAAGTAATGTTCAAGCTTCGAATCCTGAAGCAAGTGATAGTATGTCTAATCCACAATCTGTTGGTGATGAGATGAAAAATGTATTTCTTAGAATGATAAACCAATGGTTCAATGAGTTCAAGCTAGCAAATCTTACAACTCTACCATCTCTACCCCCTGTTATGCCTCCTTCAGCACCCTTGAATACTCCAAACCCTATACCTATGACAGTTACCCGAGTATCAATAGACAAAATTTAGAAATGTGGAGCGGAAGAATTCAGAGGTACAATAGATGATGATCCTTCAAAAGTTGAGTATTGGCTAATGAATACAAAGAGAGTTTTTGCAGAATTGTTATGCACCCTTGAAGATTGTTTGAGGTGCGCGGTATCCTTACTGAAAGATTAGGCGTATTTATAGTAGGATACTTTGAGCACAATGACACCGAATGATCGTGTTAATTGAGATTTCTTTTGGAATGAATTCAAGAAGAAGTATGTTAGTTGACTGTTTATTGACAGGAAAAAGAAAGAATTTCTCTAGTTAAAACAAGGAAATCAGACTGTAGTTAAGTATGAAAGTGAATTTGTATAGTTAAGCAAGTATGCTCGTAACATCATATCAAATGAGGAGGAAATGTGTATTATATTTGAAGATGGATTGAATGATGATATCTGTATGGCTGTAGCAGCATTAAGTTTATGGGAATTTCTAGAACTTTCAGAGCGGGATCAAAAAGTTGAAGAAATTTGTAAAAGCAAATTGAAAATTAGATTCAAAATTTTGAAAATATAACAAAAGGGGGTCATTTAAGCCTGCCCAAATGTCTCCATCGAAGTAATTAGAAATGACACAAGTCAATCAGCAACCCCTTCAGAGTTTGCTTGTAACACCCTTAACCCGTAACTGACATCGGATTAGGGTTACGAGGCATTACCAGACAGACAAAACATTTCAGACCAATACAGAATCATAGATATTATTTAACATCATTTCATAAGCAATCATCTCTAAACATAGTCTACTAGACCTAAAACATACATTTTAGGAAAAGTCAGAACTAAACCGAACCCATTCAAAATTTTTAGAACTCAACCAATTCTTTCAAACTGTTAAAGTCACACACGTGTGCAACTAGACCATGTGTCACACACAGGAACTAGACACGCCCATGTGAACCAGTTGTGCCAAAAATAGGTCCTACACTGACTTTTCACATGGCCAATAGGCACGCCCGTGTACTATGGCCGTGTGATATTTAGCTAGCTACTGACTTTAGCCCACGGCCATATGACAAGCCCGTGTGTCAATACCGTGTGGTTTTTAGGAGAAGACTACTTTTCTTACACAGCCACAAGACACACCCGTGTCCCCTGACCGTGTGGCACCAAGCAGGCTTGGTTTAAGCCAAATTTGCCACCCCTTTTGGGTCCTCTCCTACAAGCAATAATATACAACATTCATACCAAAATTTCCAACCAATTCCATGCTCAAAACATGCTTCATTATAACAAAAACATATTATCTCATAAAACACTACAACCATACATCATTTGGCACCATCAACAAAATGCCAAAACTATATACAACATTTCATTTGCTAGCCAACTCCTATGGCATAATATATACACAAAAAAACTTATATATATAGACTTTCTAGCCTATACATGCCATACTTTAAAATATGTACACTTTCAAAAGTACCAACAAGAGATCGATAGTGTGGTGACGATCCTCGACTATCCCCGAGCCTTCAGTAGCTATGATAACTGTAAAATAGACAGTAAATACACAGAGGAAGCTACAAAGAGCTTAGTAAGCCAACTACAATTTAACCATAAAGATTCATAACCATTTTATAGAATAAATCATAAGCTTAACCATGCTTCTTTATTGTATATATATCATGCTTCATTTCCAACTTCCATACATATTTCACAGAGACAGAGTCTTTCATATTCAGAAATTTAGTACGATACAAACGTACCAGCATAGGTTATACATTTCATATACTCATTCTTATATTTCATACGCTATCATCAGATGATTCCGAAGCGATACAGATACTCATAAACAAGTACAATGCCAACGTCCCAGACGTGGTCTTACATGTAACACCCCTATCCCGTAACCGTCGCCGGAATAGGTAAGGGGCATTACCGGACTTGTAACTCATGTCAGAACAGTAAAATTTTGAACTTTTTCTTAAAATAAAGATCATTCATTTAAATAAGTACTAAGCACAGCCAGGGATAAAATTTAAACTTCTCTAAGTAAACATTCAAAAGATGCCATTTTCGCATGGCTTATATACATTAACCAAAAATATTCTTCCGCCACTAGTCTATTCTATACATGCCATAAAATAATTCTAAACATAACAGTAACAAGCAGTGGATAGTGATAGTGTGACTAGTTGCTGACGATCCCCGAGCCTGTAACCTCGCAATGAGATCTATAAAACAGTGAAAACAAAGTAAACGGAGTAAGCATTACAATGCTTAGTAAGTTTTAAGCAGTGTCAACAGATAACAATCAAATTATAACATAGTTGTTCATATTTTTATTTCACTCTTCCTTCGGGCATACCATCCCTTTACCGAATATGCACATCTCATCATATACAATAGGCAGATAAACTTTCACATAAAAGTGAGCTCATGTGACATAGATATATTATATGATTTCACATAACCTCTCACACTGATCCGATGTCACATAATCATAGGAATAGTCTCATAGATTGCTCTCGTATGCATCACATAACTACCTTATGATTTAGTTCAAATCAAGCTCACATATAAACTTGGAGTACATACCTTTTTAACCTTTCGCATTGAGTAAATTTATAAGTAATTCTTATTACAAAGTCTTATAGCTTTAAACTCTCCTCGGATTATCGGCGGGACCTTTAGCTCAGATGAAATCTCCACACGAAGTCAGCGGGTCTTAACCCGGACATAGTCACCACATATAGTCATCGGGCCTTAAATCCCGGATTTACATCACAGAGTTTCATGCATATTTATTCACATGTTACAGCATTCACATCGACTATCATATTTGTAATTTATTTACCTCATCAAATATCTAATAAAACACACCTTCTGCCGTTTGTCATTTGGCCACAATATATATATATACACATCTCATACATATCTCACATTAGCCATTTGGCTTTACCACATATCCATCTCATACACGTTTCGCATTAGCCATTCGGCTTTATCTCATATCTATCTCATACACATTTCGCATTAGCCATTCGGCCTTTCCACATATATACATGTTCACATTCATCACATTGGCCCTTCGGCCTTATCTCATATATGCATGTTCACATTCATCACATTGGCCATTCGGCCTTATCGCACATACGCATGTTCACATTCATCACATTGGCCATTCGGCCTTATCACACATACGCATATTCACATTCATCACATTAAAATCCTAAATCAAAATATAAATTTTCATGTATTCACATCACAATTATCCAAATATACTTCAATACCACATATACTTTCACGTATACACTTTGTCTTGGCTGAATCTACATCTATCATTTTCCAATGAATAATTCAATTTCATGCCATACTATCATTTCATATTCAAATACTTATGAACTTACAATTTCACAAATTTTAATATCAAAGATCCATCTATCACTCATATATCATTTTACAATATCACAATTTAGAATTCACGTATGGGTTTAATCAATAGCTTATGAGCAACTAATACAAGTTTTGTCAAGGTTTACAACATAATCTCAAATTCAGCACAAGCTGTTTTTCCTGAGCAATAGTCACTGAATTATTTATAACTGGAGCTACAAAACTCCAAATCAATTGCCGTTAATTTTCTCTATATATAGACTCATATATCTTCCATCCATAAAATTTTCAGAATTTTTGGTTTGGCCATTCAATACCAGATTTTTCTTAAAGTTTCCCCTGTTTCACTGTTTGACTAATCTGACCACTCTTCACTACGAATCAAATTTCTCATTTTACAGAATTCAAAATGTGTTGTATTTGATTTCATTTGAAAATAGACTCATTAAGGAGTCTAAGAATATAAATTTTATCTTATAACCATTTTTGTACAAATTATAATGATTTTCTAAATACAGAACAGGGGATTTCGGAGTCATTCTGACACCGTCTCACACAACTTTAAATATCTCTTTATAGGAAATTTCTTTGCTCACACGGTCTCTTTTATAAGAAACTAGACTAATTAAGCTTTGATTACATATTTTAGTCAGCCTATAATTCCACACCAACAATTTATGGTGATTTTCTAAAATCACGTTACTGCTGCTGCCTAAGCAAATTATTACAATTTGCTCTTAAATTTCCAAGTCCAAACACTTATGAACTTACCATTTGAGTTTAAAACATATCACGGCCCCATCATATCTTATTAAATCAACTCATTATGTCCTATTATGATTGAATTTACTCAACGTTTAATCACTTAAAACTTACCTCGGAAGTGGTTGACGACTAGATATCCACGGCTATTCGATTACTTTCTCTTTTCCCTTATCCGACTTTGATCCTCTAAGCTCTTGAGCTAAATCAAACAATTTACTTCCCAATCAAACACAATCACACGGCATCCATATACATTTTAGAACCATTCTTAACATATTTACTACTCATTTACAAACAAAATACTCATATCACATTTATAAAACTACCAATTTTACACATAAGTGCCGAATCAAATCATACCATAGTTACAATATCACTTGACTAATGAAATATCCAAAATATCAATCTATCATTTACCAAATTCATAATTTAAATCAAAACTAATTGCATCATTTATAACCGTACCTAAATGAACATCAAATAGTATACAAAACATATTCATACGTTAACATCTCAAACCTTACTTTAACAACCAATATGCAAGATATCACATATACATAACTTAGCTTATGAAAGCATATGTATTATATCATAAACACATCCTTTACCAATTACCTCACTTAAGCCAAATTTTATAATCAACCACAAAAAAAAAATATACCACAAATCATACTTCCAAAATGAGCTACTTCCATGGCCGATTATATTTCATCATTAACATATCTCATTTTCGAATCATATAATCAATATCACATACACATCACCCAAACACAAATCATACCTATCATATAACAAGCATAACAAAATAAACCAACCATGTCAAATATAACCATAATTTGATCAAACCTTGAAACCGAACTTAACAAAATAAACAAGCCATTGAATGATTAGAACTTGAACTAACCACCTTCTTTATACATAATTTTCCAAGAATTTCAAGGTACTTACCTCTTCCAAACCTCAAAATTCTAAGTTTAATCTATGGGATAAGTAGAGTTTGAACTAATCATCTCAAACATGCATAGATTTTCAAGAATCATTCAATACATACCTCATTCTAGCCATCTTCTAAGCCAAAAATCAAGGCAACCCAACTTTCTTCTCCCTCCCTTTAGGCTACGGCAATGGAGGACAAGGATCAACCAACTTTTGATTCAATTTTCTCTATGACCGAATGCACATACCTCAAATTTTTAGCTTGCTATCTTGCCGAAATCCTCAAAACATATTTCTTCTTTCTTTCATTTTTTTTTCGGTCAAGAAGAACAAAGAGGATGAAGCCTTTTTTTTTTGTTTTCATCATTTTCCCTTCCATTATTTTATTACCATGCTCCTTATTTTATCATTCCTCCCATGAAACACCAACATAACATGTTATGACATGTTTTGCCCATCACACTTTGTCCACCCTATTTGTCATGGCCGACCACTACTAATTAGGGGGGGAAATTGACATGCAAGTCCTCCCTTTTGATTACATGCACTATTAGATCCTTATAGATTAGCCTATCACATTTCAAAAGTGTCACACAAGTCCTATGTACTACATTCACATGCAATTAGCTAAATCGAAGCTTAAAATTTTCGCACATTCATATTCACATATTTTAGACAATAAATATCACATTCAAATAATTTGGTGACTCGGTTTAGCGGTCCCGAAACCGCTTTCCGACTAGGGTCACTTTAGGGGTGTCACATTACATGTAATTCAATATCGATGCCTCTATCCCAGACAGGGTCTTACACGAAATTAGATATGATGCTGATATCCAAGACATGGTCTTACATGTAAATCTCAAATTGAAGACTGTGTCCCAGACACGGTCTTACACGATATTTCAGATTGAAGTCAACGTTCCTTTAGAAGCATACCAATACTTTTCAGATACTAACATATTATCAGAATCTACTCAAAGTTCATTCATCAGGCTCTCAAGGCCGTCCAATACAGATTATTGTTTATATGCGCAGAATTTAGTCAATTCAACATGTAATTGTAATTTGACTTACCTCGTACGGATTTCAGATAAAATGAGTTGACTATTCAACTATTTTGGACTTCCCTCGATCTAAGTCTGATTTTCTTTGTTCTTGATCTAATACAATACAAATTCAACCGTTTAATCATTCATTTCATTCAAAATAATCCATGAACACATATTTAGGGCACTTTGCATTTTAGGCCTTACATTTTCACACTTTGACAATTTAGTCCATTTTTCACAAAATCACAAATATGCAAAAGTTCACCAAGACTATAGCTTGGCCGAATATACATGGTTTCCATACCAGCCCAAATAACATATTTAATTCGCAATTTATTCCTTCAAAACCTAGTTTCACACATTAGCCCAAATGACTCTATTTCATCAAAAATCCAAAGATAAAACATGATAATCATTTACCAAGCCTTCAAAATTCATCCAAAAACATCACTAAGCTCATGATATCAACAATGGCATTTCATGAAATCTTTAACAGAAACAGAAATTTGGACATGGGCTTTCAAGAACACGAAGCAATGATCATAGAAACATAGAAATTATCAAAACCCGAACGAAAATTCATACCTTAATCAAGGTTTAAGCTAGCCGAAACCTAGCCTGATCTTTCTATTCTTTTTCTTTCAATAATCAGCCAAAAAAGGTGAAAATGCATGGCCATTTTATGTTTTCTTTATTACTAAACATATTATCACACATTTGACTATTTTACCCTTTCCTATTTCACTTTTAAAATCCACCAACTAATGTCCATATTTGTTCACCATTTAAACAAATGGTAATTTTGACATGCAAGGACCCCCACTTAACTAAGCCAAATCAAATAAGTGCTTTAACATCTAGCACTCAATTTTTAGACTTTACGCGATTTAATCCTTTTTCATATTTAAACACAGAAACAAACAAATTAAATTACAGAAATTTCACAGATGTAAATTCACATATCATAGACACAGAAAATAATATTAAAATATTTTTCAAAATCGGATTTGTGGTCCCAAAACCACTATTCCGACTAGGGTCAAAACTGGACTGTTACAATTCTCCCCCTTTAGGGATTTTCATCCCCGAAAATCTTACCGTTAAACAGATTTGAATATTGTTGTCTTATTGTATCCTTGGGCTCCCACGTAGCCTCTTCTACACCGTGACGATGCCACATCACTTTAACTAGAGGAATTTTCTTATTACATAACTCTTTAACCTCTCAAGCTAAGATTCGGATCGGCTTTTCTTCGTAAGTCATATTAGACTGAATTTCGATCTCAGACGGAGGAATTACATGCGAAGGATCAGATCTGTATCGTCGAAGCATCGATACATGAAATACATTATGAATCATTTCTAGCTCTGGTGGCAACAACAATCTATATGCAACCGGACCAATACACTCGATAATTTCATACGACCCAATAAATCTTGGACTCAATTTGTCTTTTCTACCAAATCAAAGCACTTTCTTCCATGGAGACACTTTCAAAAATACTTTTTCACCGATATCAAGCACAATATCTTTTCTTTTCAAATTGGCATATGATTTCTAACGATCAAAAGCTGCTTTCAAACTATCACGTGTCGCTTTCACTTTTTTGTTCAGTTTCCTTTATCAAATCAACCCTGTGAATCTTATTTTTGCTGAGCTCTGTCCAATATAAAGGTGTACGGCATTTACGACCGTAAAAAACTTCGTATGGTGCCATTTTGATGCTCGACTGAAAACTGTTATTATAAGCTAATTCAATCAAAGGTAAGTATTGTTCCCACGTACCTTCAAACTCGAGAATGCAACATCTCAACATATCTTCGAGTATCTGAATAATCTGCTCGGATTGACTGTCCGTTTACGGATGAAAAATAGTACTAAAATGTAGTTTAGTACCCAAAGCATCTTGTAACTTCTTCCAAAATCGTGACATGAATCTCGGATCTCTGTCTGACACTATAGATATGGGCACACCATGCAATCTCACTATATCAGAAATGTATAATTCAGCTAATCTATCAAGCGAATAATCAGATTGAATTGGAATAAAATGAGCTAATTTTGTCAAACGATCAACTACAACCCAAATGACATCTTTCTTCCTCAGAGATAGAGGTAAACCCGACACAAAGTCCATGGTCACTCGATCCCATTTCAACTCTAGAATCATAATCGGTTGTAGTAACCCAGACGACACTTGATGCTCAGCTTTAACTTGCTCACAAATCAAACATTTAGAAACAAAATCTAAAATATCTCTTTTCATTCCAGACCACCAATAGTGTTGTTTCAAGTCATTATACATTTTTGTACTTCTCGGATGTACAGAAAATCTACTACTGTGAGCTTCATTCAAAATTGTTTGAATCAAATCTGGATTTCTTGGAACACAAAGTCTATTTCTGAACCTCAGACAGTCATCATCATCTATTCGGAATTCAGAATCAGAATCAGAATTACACTGAGTTTGTTTAGCCATAACCTCATTATCAATCTTCTGAGCTTCGATAATCTGTTGTAAAAACAAAGGTCTCGCTTTTAATTCAGCTAAAACTGAACCATCATTAGACAGAACTAAATAAGCATTCATTGCAAATAATAATTTTCGACTCAAAGCATCAGCAACCACATTTGCTTTTGCTGGGTGATAATCAATCACAAGTTCGTAGTCTTTTAACAGTTCTAACCACCTTCTCTATTGCAAATTCAAATCTTTTTGCGTCATTAAATACTTCAGGCTTTTATGATCAGTAAACACATGACATTTCTCACAGAAAAGATAGTGACGCCAGATCTTCAAAGCAAATACAATGGCAGCCAACTAAAGGTCGTGTGTTGGATAGTTTTTCTCATGTGGCTTTAACTATCTCGAAGCATAAGCAAAAACTTTTCCTTCTTGCATTAAAACACAACCTAGTCCATTCAACGAAGCATCACTATAAACAATGAATTCTTTTCCTGACTCAGGTTGTACCAACACCGGAGCTTCAGTTAATAGAGCTTTTAACTGTTCAAAAATTTTCTGACATTTCTCAGACCATTCAAACTTCACATCTTTCTGAAGCAATTTTGTCAATGGAGTTGCTATCACAGAAAAATATTTTACAAATCGTCTGTAGTAACCGGTAAGTCTCAGAAAACTGTAGACATCAGATACATTCCTCGGAGGCTTCCAATCCAGAATAGATGAAATCTTGCTCGGATCAACTCGGATACCGGAAGCTGATACAATATGACCCAGAAAACCAACTTCTCGCAAATAGAATTCACATTTACTGAACTTTGCATATAACTGTTTATCTCACAGAGTCTGTAGCACTATTTTCAGAGGTTCAGCATGCTAAGATTCATCACATGAATAAATCAGTATATCATCTATGAATACAACAACAAATTGATCAAGATACGGTCTGAAAATTCTATTCATTAAGTCCATAAATACAACAGTTGCATTCATTAAACCAAAAGGCATAACTAAAAATTCATAATGCCCATACGTCGTTCTGAAAGCAGTTTTCGGAATGTCAGAGTCCCTTACCCACAACTGATAGTAACCTGATCTCAGATCTATCTTTGAAAACACAGCAGCACCATTCAACTGATCAAATAAATCATCAATTCTAGGTAGAGGATATTTGTTCTTTACAGTCACTTTATTAAGCTGTCGGTAATCAATACACATTCTCATTGTGCCATCTTTCTTTTTCACAAACAGAACAGGAGCACCCCATGGTGAAAAACTCAGTCTAGTAAACCCTCGATCAGTTAATTCTTGCAACTGAGATTTTAATTCCTTTAACTTATTCGAAGCAATTCTATATGGAGCTATTGAAATCGGAGTAGTACCAAGTACTAATTCAATGCCAAACTCAACTTCTCGAATCGGAGGCAAACTAGGTAGTTCTTCAGGAAACACATTAAAGAAATCACAAACAACAGGCACTGGTTCAACTTTTTTATCATTCACTTTCGAATCTAACACATAAGCTAAGTAGACTTCATAACCTTTCTTCACATATCTCTGTGCTTTCATTGCAGATATCACGGCTGGCAGTCCATTCAGATCACTAGACTCAATTCGAATTATCTCATCATTCTTACACATTAAATCAATGACTTTTTGTTTTCAATTCACAATAGCATCGTGCAAAGTCAACCAATCCAATCCCAGAGTTATATCAAATTCTTCGAAAGGTAAAAGTATCAGATCAGTAGGAAAACAGATATCCCAAATCAATAACGGGAAATTCTTGCAGACTTTATCAACCAAAACACTTTTGCCTAAGGGGTTAAATACTCTAATTACGAGTTCAATAGACTCTACAAGCAAAGTCTTACTGTGCACTAAATTCATACAAATATAAGAATGCGTTGATCCAGGATCTATCAATGCAATCACAGAAGTATCATAGAGAGTAAAAATACCAGCAATCACATCTGGAGACGAGGCTTCCTCACGAGCTCGGATACATAGGCTCTGGCAGGTGCTCTGGCCTCAGATCTAATAATAGTATCTCCAGTAGCTCTTTTACCACTACTTGCATTTCTTGCATTTCTGAAAGGTCTACCTCTAGCTGAGGTGTTATTCGATCTCAGATTTTGTACATTTTATTACTCAACAGGTTCAGAACAATCTCTTACAAAATGATCCAGAGATCCACATCGAAAACAGGCTCGGTCATTCAATCTACAATTTCCCAGATGTCTTTTACCACAGTGTTTACATTCAGGTTTCTCAGATCAGACATTCCCAACACTTGCAACAAGATAGCAGGGACTCTAAAGTTTAAATGTGATCTAGCTCGATCTCGGTTTGAATGTCCTACATTAGCATTTGAACGGCTTTGATCATCTCGAAATTTCTTTGGCACAGACTGAAATGATCTACTCGAAAATCTCTTTCTAACATGTCTGGCTTCAGAATTAGCTTTTCTTTTCTCTTTACTTAATTCTTCATCTTTAAAAGCTCACTCAACGAGCACAACCATTTCTTTAATTTCCAGAATTCCAACTAACAGACGGATATCTTCGTTTAGTCCATCTTCAAACCTTTTGCACATTATTGCTTCATTCGATACACATTCCCAAGCATACTGGCTCAATCTCACAAATTCACATTCGTATTCAGTAACAGGCATACGACCCTATTTAAGCTCGAGAAACTCTTTACGTTTCTGATCAATGAATCTCTGACTGATATATTTCTTTTAGAATTTTGATTGGAAGAAATCCCCAGTAACCCGTTCACTCAAAACTACAGATATTAAAGTTTTCCACCAATGATACTTCGTATCTCTCAGAAGTGAAATCGTACATTTAACACATTCTTCTAGACTCAGAGACAATTCATCAAACGCTCTTATTGTATTCTCTAACTAGAATTTGGCTCTTTTAGTATCATCATTTGTTGTAGCTTGGAACTCTTCAGCCCCATACTTTCTAATCTTATCAACCGGTGGTCTACTCAACTGAACCAGACTCACCGAGGGTATAACAGGAATTTGAGAAGGATTAACTAGGGGTAAAGGTTGTTGTACAGTCGGATTGGTTCTAATATACTGAGTGAACCAATCATTCATCATCTGATAGAGGGCTTGCTTAGCCTCGTTATCACGGCTACTCATAGCAGGTCGTGAATCATCTTGCACCGTCCCTTGCATGGGAGCAGGCGCATTACTTTCAACATCATCAACTACAGCTCTATCGGGATCCATTCGCTATATAAAAGCACATTTCAAAGTCAGGAGTCATCACACTATCATAGATTCAGATATATGACATGTATAGCTAGACTCACATATGCTATGGTAGTCCTAGAACCGACTAAACCATAGCTCTGATACCAATAAAATGTAACACCCCTAACCCATAACCGACATCAGATTAGGGTTATGAGGTATTACCAGACAGACAGAACATTTCGGACCAATACAGAATCATAGATATTATTTAACATCATTTGATAAGCAATCATCTCTAAACATAGTCTACTAGACCTAAAACATACATTTAAGGAAAAGTCAGAACTAAATCGAACCCATTCAGAATTTTTAGAACTCAACCAATTCTTTCAAACTATTAAAGTCACATGCTGTGCAACTAGACCGTGTGTCACACACGGGCACTAGACACGCCCATGTGAACCAGCCTTGCCAAAAATAGGTCCTATACTGACTTTTTCACATGGCCAATAGGCACGCCCATGTACTATGGCCGTGTGATATTTAGCTAGCTACTGACTTTAGCCCACGGCCATATGACATGCCCGTGTGTCAATATCGTGTGGTTCTTAGAAGAATACTACTTTTCTTACACAGCCACAAGGCACGCCCATGTCCCCTGACCGTGTGGCACCAAGTAAGCTTGGTTTAAGCCAAATTTGCCACCCATTTTGGGTCCTCTCCTACAAGCAATAATATACAACATTCATACCAAAATTTCCAACCAATTTTGTGCTCAAAACATGCTTCATTATAACAAAAACATATTAGCTCATAAAACACTACAACCATACATCATTTGGCACCATCAACCAAATACCAAAACTATATACAACATTTTGTTTGCTAGCCAACTCCTATGGCATAATATATACACAAAAAAACTTATATATAGAGACCTTCTAGCCTATACATGCCATACTTTAAAATATGTACACTTTCAAAAGTACCAACAAGAGATCAATAGTGTGGTGACGATCCTCGACTATCCTCGAGCCTTCAGTAGCTACGATAATTGTAAAATAGACAGTAAACACATAGTGTAAGCTACAAAGAGTTTAGTAAGCCAATTGCAATTTAGCCATAAAGGTTCATAACTATTTCGTAGAATAAATCATAAGCTTAACTATGCTCCTTTATTGTATATATATCATGCTTCATTTCCAACTTCCATACATATTTCACAGAGACAGAGTCTTTCATATTCAGAAATTTAGTACAATACAAACGTATCTGCATAGATTATATATTTCATATGCTCATTCTCATATTTCATACGCTATCATCAGACGATTCCGAAGTGATACAGATACTCATAAACAAGTACAATGCCAACATTCTAGACGTGGTCTTACATGTAATTCAATATCGATGCCTCTATCCCAGACAGGGTCTTACACGAAATCAGATACGATGCCGATGTCCAAGACATGGTCTTACACATAAATCTCAAATCGAAGCCTGTGTCCCAGACACGGTTTTACACGATATTTCAGATCGAAGTCAATGTTCCTTTGGAAGCATACCAATACTTTTCAGATACTAACATATTATCAGAATCTACTCAAAGTTCATTCATCGGGCTCCCAACGTCGTCCAATATAGGTTATAGTTTATATGCGCAAAATTTAGTCAATTTAACATGTAATTGTAATTTGACTTACCTCGTACAGATTTCGGATAAAACGAGTCAACTATTCAACTATTTTGGACTTCCCCCGATCTAAGTCTGATTATCTTTGTTCTTGATCTAATACAACACAAATTCAACTATTCAATCATTCATTTCTTTCAAAATAACCCATGAACACATATTTAGGGAACTTTGTATTTTAGCCCTTACATTTTCACACTTTGACAATTTAGTCCATTTTTCACAAAATCACAAATATGCAAAAGTTCACCAAGACTATAGCTTGGCCGAATATACATGGCTTCCATACCAGCCCAAATAACATATTTAATTATCAATTTTGTCCATCAAACCCTCATTTTCACAAATTAGCCCAAATAACTCTATTTCATTAAAAATCCAAAGATAAAACATGATAATCATTTACCAAGCCTTCATAATTCATCCAAAAACATCACTAAGCTCATGATATTAACAATGGCATTTCATGATATCTTTAACAGAAATAGAAATTCAAACATGGGCTTTGAAGAACACGAAGCAACGATCACAGAAACATAGAAATTATCAAAAACCGAATGAAAATTCATACCTTAATCAAGGTTTAAGCTGGCTGAAACCTAGCTTGATCTTTATATTCTTTTCCCTTAAATAATCGGCCAACAAAGGTGAAAATGCATGGCCATTTTATGTTTTCTTTATTATTAAACATATTATCACACATTTGACTATTTTACCCTTTTCTATTTCACTTTTAAAATCCACCAACTAATGTCCATATTTGTCCACCATTTAAACAAATGGTAATTTTGACATGCAAGGACCCCCACTTAACTAAGCCAAATCAAATAGGTGTTTTAACATCTAGCACTCAATTTTTAGCCTTTACGCGATTTAATCCTTTTTCATATTTAAACACAGAAACAGACAAATTAAATTACAGAAATTTCACAGATGTAAATTCATATATCACAGACATAGAAAATAATATTAAAATATTTTTTAGACTCAGATTTGTAGTCCCAAAACTTCTATTCCGACTAGGGTCAAAACTGAACTATTACATTGCTGGTAAAAAGAAACTGAGGTAAAGCAACTTCCAGCCAGTTAATTCTCTACGGCTAGTGTTGGAAGTGTAAGAAATGTTGAGAGAACTGTTCCTATGTGTGATGAATACAATAAAAGGCATTTTGGTTAGTGACAGTCAAAGTCGGGAGCTTGTTTCCATTATGGGTCTACTAACCATTTTCTTCATAATTGTTCGAACAAGAAAAATGATTTTGTAACTAGTCAAACAAGTCTGAAGCAACTTTCTAGAGAGGTAGATGATCTGGAAACGCTAGAAATGCTACTATCGGTCGAGGAAAGAATAGCGAGGTGAATGAACGGCTAGAAACAAGAACACCAGCTAGGACCTATGCAATCTGAGCTTCAGAGGAAGCTACTACTGCAGATGTTATTACGGGTACTTTTTCTCTCTTTTATATTAATGTATATACATTTATTGATCCTAGATCAACTCATTCATATATATGCACTACATTAGTAGATAAAAAGCAATTACCTATTGAGTTCACTGAATATACTGTCAAAGTTACAAATCCCTTGGATCAATGTGTTCTAGTTAATCAGTTACGTAGATCATGCCCACTGAAATTTAGGGTTTACCATTTTCCTGCTAGCTTGATGTTGTTACCCTTTAATGAGTTTGATGTGATTCTAGGTATGATTGGTTGACCCTGCATGATGCTGTTATGAATTGTAGAAGAAAAAATATTGTGTTAAAATGTTAGAACGGTAAACAAATCCAAATTGAGTCAGATATCTAATATAATCTCACTTATAATAACACAGAAATATTTTAAAAAGGGTTGTGAAGCATATCTCACTTATATAGTTGATTCCAGGGTTTCTGAATTGGTTCCAATGGTATGTAAGTATGTAGATGTATTTCTAGGAGAGCTACCAGGGTTACCTCCAATCAGATAGGTTGAGTTTTCTATTGAATTAATGCCGAGAACATCTCCGATATCGATAGCTCCGTATAGAATGGCACCTAAAGAATTGAAAGAGTTGAAAGCTCCATTGCAAGAGTTCACAGATAGAGGCTTTGCTCAGCCCATTTTTTCTCCTTGGGGTGCTCTTATGTTATTTGTCAAGAAAATAGATGGATCCATGCAACTAGGTATCAATTATCGACAACTCAACAAAGTCAAAATCGAGAACAAGTTTCAACTGGCACAAATTGACAATTTGTTTGACTAGTTGAAAGGTGCAACGGTATTCTAAAAGATCAATCTTCGTTCTGGTGATACCATTTGGTTTGACTAATGCACCTGTTGTATTTATGGACCTGATAAACAAAATATTCAGACCTTATTTAGACAGATTTGTTGTGGTATTCATTGATGATATTCTAATCTATTCACAAGATGAGACAGAGAATGCCTAGCATTTGTGAATTATTTTGTAAAGCTTACATAAAAAACAATTGTTCGCTACTTTCAACAAATGTGAATGTGAGTTCTAGCTCCGAGAATATTCGTTAAGGGATTCTCGACGATTGCTATGCCATTAACGAGATTGTTGCAAAAAGATGTTAAATTCAAATGGTCTGAGAAATGTCAACAAAGTTTTAATTAGTTGAAAGCTTTATTAACCAAGGCACCTGTTTTGGTTTAGCCAGGGTCCGGCAAAGAATTTGTGATTTATAGTGATGCTCCATTGAATGGTTTAGGTTGTGTTTTGATGCAACAAGGCAAAGTGATAGCGTATGCTTCTAGACGTTTAAACCGCATGAAATGAATTATTTGACTCACGATTTAGAGTTTGCATCTATATGTTTGCTTTAAAGATTTGGCAACACCATTTGTATGGAGAAAAATGTCATATCTTAACGGATCATAAAAGCCTGAAGTATTTGATCTCACAAAAAGATTTGAAGTTGAAACAACGCAAATGGATTGAGCTATTGAAAGATTACAATTTGATCATTGACTATCATCCGAGAAAGGCTAGTGTTATTGCAAATGCATTTAGTAGGAAATCTCTATTTACTTTGCGAGCATTGAACACACGATTAATGTTGATTGATGATGGTTTGATTTTAGCTGAATTAAAAGCTAAATCGACATTTCTGTAACAGATTTACGAAGCTTAGAAATGTGATGATATATTGATTGCTAAATAGAAACAGATTGAGACAACACCTGATTCAGATTTTCATGTTGGTTCTAATGATAGTTTGTATTTCAAAGGAAGAATTTGTGTTCCAAGAAATTCTAATCTTGTTTAGAAGATCTTATAGGAAGCTCACAATAGTAGCTTGTCAATTCATCCTGGTAGCAATAAAATATATGATGATTTGAAATAGATGTACTGGCGGCCAAGTATGAAACAAGAGATTTTTGAGTTTGTAGCGAAATGTTTGGTTTGTAAGCAAGTTAAAGCTGAGCATTTGGTACTTTCAGGTTTACTACAACAAGTGATGATTCTAGAGTGGAAATGGGAGCGTGACATGATGGATTTCATATCAGGATTACCTTTATTACCGAGAAATACATATGATATGTGGGTCATTGTTGATTGTTTAATGAAGTCTGCACATTTCATTCCAGTGCGTACGGATTTTTCATTCGAGAGATTGGCAGAGTTGTATGTTGTTGAGATTGTTAGATTGCACAGCGTGCTAGTTTTTATTATTTCTGACAAAGATTTTTGGTTTATGTCTCGATTCTAGAGCAAGTTACATGAAGCTCTAGGTACTCGACTGCATTTGAGTACAGCATTTCATCCTCAGACCGATGGTTAGTCTGAGCGAGTAATTCAGATACGGATATGCTTCGATGTTGTGTTTTAGAGTTTGAAGGTAACTGGGAGAGATTTTTGTCATTGGTTGAATTTGCATGCAATAACAATTATCAGGAAAGCATTAAAATGGCATCGTACGAAGCTTTGTATGGTCAAAAGTATTGAACTTTATTATATTAGACTAAGCTCAGTGAGAAAAAATTATTTGATGTTGATTTGATACAAGAAACTGAAGAAAAGGTTAAAGTGATACGTGACAGTTTAAAAGCGGCTTCAGACTGACAGAAATCTTACGTAGATTTGAGAAGAAAAGAAATTGAATTTCAATTCGGCGACAAAGTGTTTTTTAAAGTGCCACATTGGAAGAAATTCCTTTAATTTGGCCAGAAAGGAAAGCTTAGTCCGCGGTTTATTGGGCCGTATGAAATCATTAAGAGAATTCAACTAGTAGCTTATAGATTGGCTTTGCCGTTAGAGTTAGAAAATATTCACAATGTATTCCATGTATCTATCTTATGATAGTATCGGTCAAATACTTCACACGTAATTTCACCTGTTGATGTTGAGATTCAGCTAGATGTGATGTACAGTGAAGAATCGATCAGAATTCTAGCTTGAGAGGTTAAAGAATTGAGAAATAAAAATATTGATTTACTAAAATTTCTCTTGTAATGTCACGGAATAGAAGAGGCTACTTGAGAATTGGAAGAAGCTATGATAATGCAATACCCAAACCTCTTTTCGGGTAAGTTTTTTTAGGATGAAATTTGTTTTAAGGGGCGAGTTATAACATCCTGTTTTTAGTGAAATCAAAATAGTAGTTTTGGTACCACAAATACAATGAGTAAATTATTATTTTATTGTTATTTTAATATCTATGGGATATTAGTAAGGTCGTATTAATATTTCATTAAGAAATTTTGACGTTTGCATACTTAAGTAAGTGAGAAGGACTAAATCGTAAAAGTACAAAAGTAGAGTTCTATTAGTTAAAGCTATGAAATGGCTATTAAACTTTAAGTGAGAGGACTTAGATGGTAACTAGACCATTTTTAATGTTAGTGGATATTCATGGCAAGCATTTGTTGTAAATTTTAATTAGTAATTAGGCTAAAATGGTAATTAGAGAACTAAAATGAAAATTAAGAAAAGATTAAATAATGTTATCATTTTTCATTTCTTCTTCTTGCTTGGCCGGATACACCATTGAAGGGGGAAGAAAGCTTCATTTTGAATTTCACTTGCATGGTATGATTTTTAAGCCCATTTTTAATGATTTTTACGTTTTCGGGATCGTTGTAGCTTAATCTAACTAGCCCAGAGATCAACTTGCAAAACTGTTAAATATTTACAGTTGTGCCATGAATACTCTTACGTGATTCTTGGTTCTTAATGGTAGATTATGAGTCCTTGTTGATGAATAAACAAGTTGTGTAAAATGATTTTTTATAAAAATTGTATTTGGGGACTTATTTGTAAAAATGATAAAAGTTCATGGTAAATTTATGAAATGATGGTTTGTATGGATTGATTTAGGTCCTTAGAGATTTCGGCTAGCATGAGAAGAGGATTAAAATTTTTAAATTTCAATTTATGAGATTAAAGACTAAATTGTGAAAAGTTAAACTGTTAGGGGCAAAATAGTAATTTTGCAAAAATATGAAATATGGATTAAATTGAATAATAGAGATATCAAAAGGATTGAATTTGTTTATTTAGATCAAGATAGATTGCGTATAGATCTAGATCAAGGAAAACCTAAAGCCTCGGATTAGTTGATCTCGTTTCTATCTATTTTTCATCGAGGTATGTTCGTAATGTTTTAATATGTAATGAATTTCTATTTGTGTACTTGTCTTATGATGCTTTAATTAATATGTTTTTAGAAGAACAATAATGAATTGCACATATGTGCCATTGTTTGTGCTTCAGTACCCTTGAATTGCACCTATGTGCCTCTATTTGTACTCCGGTACCCCTGAATTGCACATGCATGCCCCTGTTTTTACTTCGGTACCCCGTAATTGCAAATATGTGCCCCTATTTGTACTTTAGTACCTCTGGATGTACATGTGTTGTAACGCCTCGTACCCAAGACCGTCGCCGGAGTCAAACACGAGGTGTTAACAGACTTAATTCATTACTTAAACAGCTCAAACAATTTATTTTTAAAATTTCCAGTCAAGCTAGCAATCTGCGTCACAGTCACTTAAAAATTCATATCTCGAGTTCCGAAACTCGAAATCCAATTCCTCAAATTTTCCCTGAAACTAGACTCATATATATATTTACTAATTTTTTTCTAGAATTTTTGGTCAAGCCAATTAGTACAGTTTATTAGTTAAAGTCTCCCCTATTTCAGGGTTTGACTGCTCTGACCTCTGTATATTATGAATCAGATATCTCTCTGTACAGAATTTCAATGACTATGAAGTTTGTTTCAGAATCTTTACATATAAATTATGACTTCTAATTATATTTGTACAATTTATGATGAATTTTTAAAGTCAGAACAGGGGATCCAGAAATCACTCTGGCCCTGTTTCACAAAAATTCAAATATCTCATAAAATATAATTCATATACCTGTTTTGTTCAATCCATATGAAAATAGACTCATTAAGCTTTAATTTCATAACTTACTCATCATTTAATTCCATTTCTACTATTTTTAGTGATTTTTCAAATTTACATCACTGCTGCTGACAGATTCTATTTTATGGCAAATTTCACTTTACTAAGGATTTTCATGCACTAAATAGCATTTTAAACATACATAACATCAAACATGACTTAGATTGGCCATTCCAATGGCTAATCATTTACAAACCCTTTTCTTACCAAACCATATTCATATCATAAGATCAATTACACAAAGTGAGTGTTTTTCCATATATGCCACATTCAAAATACACAAGCCATTTTACCAATTTAAACCTTCGGATAGTGTGAACGAGTCTTCGACCTATCCCGATTCTCAAGCCGGCTTGTCAAAACTACAATGAAAGAAAATGAGGGAGTAAGCACAAATGCTTAGTAAGTTCACATGCAAATAGTAAGTAACATAATCACACAATCTCACATAAAACATCATTTGCATAAACAACACCAAGACATTCATGTTTCATTTACATTTAATATCTTTCTACGATTTCATCATACCAAGTTTTCAACCCGAGGGTTTAAGCACATACCTGTCAAATTTTCTCATTTACCATACTTACCAACATGTTACCTTCATTTTAGGCCTTCTCCTTATTCACTTAAGATTCACCCGTTGAACACATCGGAATATAATTCGAATACGCGGATCTTATGAACATAAGAGCCATACCCGCAGCTAGACAAACTCAATAGCCTACAGAACTTATGTAGCCAAGCTACCATGTAACCCGCCCATAAGTGAACTCGGACTCAACTCAACGAGCTCGGATGCCTAGTTACATCTCACAAACTCGGACTCAACTCAATGAGTTCGGAACTCAACCATCCTAGTGACATGTCACTTGTATTCTAATCTATTCCCAAGGTTCAAATAGGCGTTTTCCTCGATCACACATCTTTGCCGTCTTCCACGGAATATCGAAATCAATACTTCGGTGATAGTTCATACTCATCAAGTAATTCACATAATTACATATTATTCAATCATAACCACAAAGCATAATATTTCATGATAATAATCAGCATCATATCAAATAAACAATAATAAATTGTTTAAAATGACAATTATGTTACTACATTTACACATGAACTTACCTCGGTACAAAATTATTAGCAATCGAGCCTATTCTTTGTAAGCTTTGTTTTTCCCTTGATCGAGACTTGAATCTCGTTTCTCTTGATCTATAATGCCAAATTAATCTTATTTAATACATACATTCATCAAAACAGCATTTAATACGAACTTTGGGAAAATTACATTTTTTCCCCTAAACTTTTGCATAATTACACTTTTGCCCCTAGGTTCGGGAATTAAACTTCATCCCTTATTCTTATGTTTTATGACATGCTGATCATTTTCCCCTTCTATGGCAACATCAAATTCACACTCTAACATGTACTTATGACTATTAGGTATTTTTACCGATTAAGCCCTTTTACTCGTTTTCGCTTAAAACCAAGTAGTACAAGTTGTCTAACATAATTTAAAACCTCATATTCTATAATAAAACACCAAAATACACAAATTTCACCTATGGGTATTTTTCCAAATATGAACCCTAGGTTGAATTATTGCTAGCATAAGCTTAATCGAGCTACCGGGATTCCAAAAACGTAAAAAAACATTAAAAACGGGGCTTGGAATCACTTACTATGGAGCTTGGAAGCTTGAAACAAACCCTAACTATGGAGAACCCTTGAAATTTCGGCCTAATGAAGAAGATGGACAAAAATTGGCTTTTAATTTTGTTTTTAATTCATTTTAATAACTAAATGACCAAAATGCCCTTACTACTAAACTTTCCAAAAATTCCATCCATGTCCAATTTTTGTCCGTAGACTTAGAAATTGGTCAAATTTCTATTTAAGACCTCCTCATTAACATTCCAAAACAATTTCATACTAAAAACTCCTAGAATGCAAGCTTTGCAAATTATTCGATTTAGTCCCTAATTTCAATTTAAGCACTTTAGGCATAAGATTTCATCATGAAATTTTCACACAATCATGCAATCATATCGTAAACATCAAAATAATTATAAAATAATTATTTCTATCTCAGATTTGTGGTCACAAAACCACTATTCTGATTAGGCCCTAATTCGGGATATTACATGTGTACCCTGTTTAGACTTCGGTAACTCTAAATTGAATAATATGTGAATCATATTAATTTTTTTGTTAGATTAAATGATATGCTACAATCTTACTAAACTCTATAAACTTATTCGTTCTGTTGATTGTTTTGTAGATCGTTGTTGTTGACACTTTCAATGGATCAAACCTTCAGCTCACACTATCTAATGACTTTGGTAGTTTTTGTATCTCTTAGGGTAATGGCATGTATAAACTTATGTAGTTGTATTTGAGATTGAAACGTATTTAGGATGTATAAAATGGTGTTTGATGAATGTGTAACACCCATTACCCGTATCCGAAGCCGGGATAGGGTTCGAGGCATTATCAGACTTAAACATTCACAAACATGCAAAACTGGGCCATAAAATTTTTGTCTAAATTAAAACTTTTCAAACACATGTATATCATCCCTTATACGGGCCTTTGAGGCCTAAAACATACATCGGGTTGGTTTGGGACTAAACCAGAAACTTTCGATAAACTTCGGACAACTTAGCAAAATTCTTGATTTGGAGTGTCACACGCCTGTGTGTGTGGAACCGTGTGGTCACACATGCCCGTGTGACTTGGGACACGCCCATGTCCTTAGCCCATGTAACTCTCTGTTTGTGACATCAGTAAAAGAATTTGAACCACACGGCCAAGCCACACACCCGTGTGCTAGGCCGTGTCCTCCACACGGCTGAGACACATGGTCGTGTCTCTGCCTATGTCGCTAACACTTAGGCTAATTTCCAAGCCTTCATGTTTCGCATAAACCCCTACAACCTTATACACATCAAACTCACAACTCATGGCATCATTTTAGTGATTAAACACCCTTTATAAGACACATTGAACATTAGCTCGTCATTATACATATGTTCCACCTACTCATGGTAAACTAGTCTAGCCACATTATTACACATTCATTTGACCTTGTCATCTCATTAATCACTTATACCAATAAACTATGGTTACTAACTTATACATCAAACATCCATGTTCAAGGAACTATCATCTTGTTACCATATTACACGTTTAATTCATGGTCATGACCACCTTGATTGGTCATAAAACATGCATTCAACACACATGACATATTACCAACCATGTATGACAAACGAACATATTCATATCATCACATCATATGCATTAAAACATAACTTGATTAGCTAGACTTACAAACCATAATCAATATGAGCCACCTCTCATGGCCATATACAATAGCTCGATATAGGCCAATACATTTAGCCAAATAAAAATAACACATGTCATAGAACTAGGTCCCTATACATGCCACTCACTTGGTATTTCTAACATATGTATCAATACTCCAAAGGTATTGGCTTAATAGTGTGATGCTGCCTCCGACGATCTCCAACATAGAGCCGACCTGAGAACAGAAAAAGAAATGGAAAGGAGGGAGTAAGCTTTACGCTTAGTAAGCTGGCATGAAAAACAATAAGCAATGTATTAACATGCCATTTTTCAATTCCTCTCTATTTATTCAAATTCTAGTTAAGTTGTTTTCTCGAGTCACATTAACTAAATTATTTATATCTAGAGCTACGGAACTCCAATTTGATAACTAATAATTTTCCCAGAAACTAGACTCATATATCTTCTTTCCATAAAATTTTTAGAATTTTTTTTCCAGCCAATAGGTACAGTTTATTCTTTAAAATTACCCCTATTTTGCTGTCTGATAGTTCCGACCTCTCTTCACTACGAATTAATTATCTCATAGTACGGGACTCAGATGATGCCTTCCCCTATTTCCCTTGAAAATAGACTCATTAATTATTTTATGCTTATAATTTATAACTCATGATTACTTTTGTACAATTTCTAGTGATTTTCCCAATTCGAAACTGGGGATTTTGAACTCATTCTAACTCTATCTCACAAGAATTTAAATATCTCATAATATGAAATTCTTTTACTTACATTGTTTCCTTTATATGAAAATAGACTCAATAATATTTTATTTCATATCTTATTTAACTTCTAATTCAATTTCCACCATTTTTGGTGATTTTTCAAATTCACACAACTGTTGTTATCCAAAACTGTTTTATTAATAAATTCCACTCTTTCATGTTTTCTTTGTAGTAACTTTCATTGTAACACTTACTCCATATCAATACTACCAAAGTTTGATCACATATTGAGCACATTACTCATAAGTTTACACACACGAACCTTCACTTATTCATCACATAGTCATGTTCATATGTATTTTCACTTAGTAAATTTCCTGTTGAACTCATCGGAATAATAACAGATACCCGGTGGCCTGTACATATTACCACCCTTGTAACCGAAGCTCTCTGGTATGCATAGTAGCCTGCACTTAGTACTACACATGCGACCTAACAATCTGGTACATGTAGTAGCCTGCACTTAGTACTACACACGTGACCTAACCATTGGATACACGTAGTAGCTTGCACTTAGTACTACACACGTGATCGAAGCTATCGGGTACGCATACTAGCCTACACTTAGTACTACACATGCGACCTAACAATTTGGTACATGTAGTAGCCTGCACTTAGTACTACACACGTGATCGAAGCTATCGGGTATGCATAGTAGCTGTAACACCCCGTACCCTAGACCGTTGCCGGAGTTGAACCCGAGGTATTTACGGACTTATTTCATTTATTTTCACAGTTTATTTTTTTAAAAATTTCCAGAGTCGGAATAGGGGATCCAGAAATCGCTCTGGCCCTGTTTCACGAAAGCTTAAGCATCTCATAAAATACAGCTCATATATCATTTCGTTACTTTCATATGAAAATAGATTCATCAAGGTTCGATTACATAATTTATTCGCTATTTAATTGTATTCCTACTATTTTTCGTGATTTTTCAAATCCACACCACTGCTGCTGTCAGCATCTGTTTTTAAGGTAAACTTTACCTATTTCATGGTTTTCCATGAATCAACTAGAATTTGTCATACAAAGCACCAAAATGATCATGATTAACCATTCCAATGGCTAATCGTTACCAAACATTTCCATACCTCTCAATGGACAACATACAAAACGATTATAATGCTATGCTCAAAGTATATATAAGCCATTTTCGCATGGCTATCCAAATTTATACAAAACCAAAGGGTACATGACCAACAACAAAAAGGGTAGTCCTATACATGCCATTTTCAGAGTTCAACCAAAAGTGTACCAAAAGGGCTTTGATAGTGTGGACGACTTCGACTTCGACAATCCCGAGTCCGATAGCTGACGAACCAAAATCTATAAAACAGAGATTCAAAGAATGGAGTAAGCATTTAATGCTTAGTAAGTTTTGAGCAATGAAATTAGGCACAACTGAAGTATAGCATTCATATAACTAAAGGGATAATTTCATATATACATATTCTCAAAACCAGTCTTACTTCACATTTCCAACCCTTATATTCACACATAAGGGATCAACTTAACCAAAGGCCGGAAGCTCATTAATTGACTGAGCGAATAATATTTAAAAGGAATCAACTACTCCAATGCATATACGAAACGTACCTCATCGTTGGGATTTTACAAGCGTATTAATTGAAATTATTACAGCAAGATCGCTCAATCCCAAACCAAGTACCTTCGGAATTTAGCCGGATATAGCTACTTGCTCAAATGCCTTCGGGACTTAGCCCGGTTATAGTAACTCGCACAAATGCCTTCGGGACTTAGCCCGGTTATAGTAACTCGCACAAATGCCTTCGGGACTTAGCCCGGTTATAGTAACTCGCACAAACGCCTCCGGGCTTAGCCCGGAATTAGTCACTAGCACAAATGCCTTCGGGACTTAGCCCGGTTATCATCCGAATACCCATGCACATATCAATAAATCATGACACATCTATATTCCATTTTCATAACTAGAATTCAAACACAAGTCACTTATCAAGCATTATCATTTTCGGCTCAATAGTTACATACAAAGAGCATGATTTTGATTTACTTAAAACATGATCTAATCGAATCATAATCTAAGATCCATTACTCAAAAACTTACCTCGGATGTTGTCGAACGATTTCGGCGGCTACTCGATCACTTTTTCCTTTCCCTTATCCAACTTTGGTCCTCTAAGCTCTTGAGCTAATTCAAACAAATTTAACTTATTAAAGTCTCATTATGCTAGCTTATGGCCGAATATGACAAGGAGTTTGATAGGTCATATGGCCACCTTTAGCTCAAATACAAAATGGTCATACGCATTTTTAATCACATTGAGCAATTTAATACAATTAATCTAACATTTCCTCATGTGCACCTTTATGACCGAATACACACATCATTAACCTAATATCAATTAACTAAGCACTTTAACAAATTCTCCTTGAGCCGATTATCTAAGTCAAGATAGATTCATCATTATGCTCGCCTATAACCGAATACATGCAACACCAATCTATCTCATGTGGCCGAATATGCATGTCTATGTTGAGGCCAATTATATGCTTAATACTTCCTACAAATATGGTTACTTGTATTGACTACATACCATTTTGTTTCAAGTTCAAAACTCGGCTAATACACATATATACACTAGTAATCAAATACTAACATTTGCACTTCACCTTACTACCATTTTTCATCCAAATAACATGAACAACAACCATATTTCTCTTCTACTTCCTACCATGGCCGAATGCATCAAGACACCATACCATTTCAATTTTGGTCATGGGTTAAACAAAGAACTTAATGTCTAACTTAAAAATGCTAAAAAGAAAATCCAAGAGTCATCAATCCACCATCACATGTATCATTACAAAGCTTCACATTTAGCATGCAAATGAGATCAACACAAATCCACCTTAGCCGAAACGTAACTCATCTTCATGCCTCATCACCACAACATCAAACACCAACCAAGAAGACAACACCCATGGCCGAATATCATCTCCATCACATAGCAAAGATTTAAACCATGGGCTAGGTAGAACTCAAGCTAACAACTAAAAACATGCATGAATCTCATGGAACAACATCAAACATACCTCCTCCTAAATAGCAACCAACCGAACATGAAGCAAGAAAATCCTCTTCTTTTTCCTTCCTCAAGTCACGGTAATGGAGGAGTAGCCTAGCTCTTTTTTTTTCTTTTTCTCTTTCTCCTCCTACTAACCACTATTATTTTATTACCCATGCTCCTTATTTTATCATTCGTCCCATAAAACACTAACATAACATGTTTATGACATGTTTTACCCATCACATTTTGTCCACCCTCATTGTCATGGTCGGCCACTACCAATTAAGTGGGTAAATTGACATGCAAGTCCACCCTTTTGATTACATGCACTAATAGGTCCTTATAGATTAACCTATCACATTTCAAAAGTGTCACACATAAGTCCTATTAACTAAATTCACATGCAATTAACTAAATCGAAGCTTAAAACTTTCACACATTCATATTCACATATTTTAGACAATAATTATCATATTAAAATAATTTGGTGACTTGGTTTAGCGGTCCCGAAACCACTTTCTGACTAGGGTCACTTTAGGGCTATCACAACTCTCCCCCACTTGAGAAATTTTCGTCCCCGAAAATCTTACCGGTAAATAGGTTTGGGTATCGTTCTTTCATAGAGTTCTCGGTCTCCCAAGTAGCTTCTTGTAACGCCCCGTACCCGAGACCGTTGCCGGAGTCGGACACGAGGGGTTCACAGACTAAATTCGCTTACTATCGCAGTCCATTTTAAAAATTTCCAGACAGCTGGCTAACTGTGTCGCTGTCACCTTAAAAATCATATCTTGAGTTTCACAACTCGAAAATCAGTTTCGTGATTTTTCCCTGAAAATAGACTCATATGTCAATCTACATATTGTTTTATAGAATTTTTGGTCGGGCCAATTATTACAGTTTATTAGTTAAAGTCTCCCCTGTTACAGGGTGCGACTACACTGACCTTCATGCATTACAATTTGGATATCTCCCTGTACAGGGCTTCAATACTGATGCCGTTTGTTTCTATAGAAACTAGATTCAGAGAGGAATCTATACATATATGGCATGACTCCTAGTTATCTCTGGTTAATTTATAATGAATTTCCAAAGTCGGAACAGGGAATCCAGAAACTGTTCTGGCCCTGTTTCACGAAAACCTAATTATCTCTTAACATACCACTCATATGACCGTTTCCTTTCTTCCATATGAAAGTGGATTCATCAAGGTTCATTTAAATAATTTATTCACTATTTAATTCCATTCCTACTATTTTTAGTGATTTTCCAAATCTACATCACTGCTGCTGTCAGCATCTGCCTTTAAGGTAGACTTTACCTATTTCATAGTTTCCATGATTCAACTAGCCCTTTTAGCATAAATAGCACAAATTATGATAGTGATTAACCATTCCCATGGCCAATCCTTGTTAAGCATATCCACACCTCTCAATAACCATATCCATACCAAATGATTATAACATTATGCTCAAACATATATAAGCCATTTTCGCATGGCTATCCAAAATTATACAAAACCGAAGGGTACATGACCAACAACAAAAGGGTAGTCCTATACATGCCATTTTCAGAGTTCAACCAAAAGTGTACCAAAAGGGTTTTGATAGTGTGGGCGACTTCGACTTCAATAATCCCGAGTCCGATAGCTGACGAACCAAAATCTATAAAACAGAGATTCAAAGAACGGAGTAAGCATTTAATGCTTAGTAAGTTTTAAGCAAAACAAAGTGCTCTCAATCACTATCATTGGTCATTCATTTCAACTGTTCGATGAAGTTAATCTAGAGCTTCATCTCGATCTATAATATCATTAAACGCAACACTTGGCTGCCACATATATACTTTCGAATAATAATGACCTAGATGGTCAAATATTTCCAAAGCACATTCTTCATCGATTTTCAACTTTCAATAATCCTTTCCACTTGTTCATAATCACATCCATACTTTTAAGTATTTCAACATGACAAGTACTAAATTACCATAGGCACATAAAGAACCAACATATTCCTTATCACATATATGTAAGCTTACAAATCATAATCCTTACCTTGTACTGGCACATCTAGCTCAACCCAACCCATACTCAGATCATAAGGCTTTCGGGCAGAATATGCACTAATACATAAGAATATTTCATCGCATACTTTATTATACAAACATACCATTACCAATTAGATCATTCTCACATTTGGAGTTATAATATTAATCACATTTACCTACCTCTTTGATACTGATAATTCACCTCGAAATCACTCCACCGATGAGTAAGTAATACGTACCTGAACATCTTGAATACATAATACTTATTTGATGGTAACTTAATGCAGATACTCAATATCAAAGTCTTACTTGAATCCTAGCATTTAGCCGTCGGGTCTTAAAGCTCGGATATAGTATGAGCACGAAGCCTACGGACATTAATCAGGATAATATTCTCGCATAAAGCCTGCGGGTTTTAACCCGGATATAGTACTGACACAATTGCCCTTCGGGACTTATCACATTTATACACTTCCACATCCATCACATTGGCCATTCGGCCTTATCACATATATACACTTTCACATTCATCACATTGGCCATTCGGCCTTATCACACATACACATGTTCACATCCATCACATTGGCCATTCGGCCTTATCACACATACACATGTTCACATTCATCACATTGGCCATTCGGCCTTATCACACATACACATGTTCACATTCATCACATTGGCCATTCGGCCTTATCACATATATATACACTTTCACATTCATCACATTGGCCATTCGGCCTTATCACATATATACACTTTCACATTCATCACATCGGCCATTAGGCCTTATCACATATATATACACTTTCACATTCATCACATCGGCCATTAGGCCTTATCACATATATACACTTTCACATTCATCACATCGGCTATTAGGCCTTATCACATATATACACTTTCACATTCATCGCATCGCCATTAGGCCTTATCACATATATATACACTTTCACATTCATCACATTGGCCATTAGGCCTTACCACATATATACACTTTCACATTTATTCAAATATACTTCACATACCACATATACTATCATGTACAGACTTGGTCTTGGCCAAATCTACATCCATCACTTTCCAATGAATAATTCAATTTTACGCCATACTATCATTTCATATTCGAATACTCATAAGCTTACAATATCACGATTTAGAATTCAAGTATGGGTTTAATCAATAGCTTATGAGCAACTAAAACAAGTTTTTATCCATGTTTACAACAAA